>NC_081413.1:407840136-408140136 GCF_030272615.1 Cryptomeria japonica | reverse complement strand
ATGCATCTAATTGATGATAAGAATCCTTCTTCAGGTCTTGCAACCATGGAGACTGGTTATAATCTGATTATAACCGATGTGCATTGATTCCAAGATGAACCATACTCGGTTGAACTATGAGTTAAGAGTGGAAAACAAATAAACATAGAATAGCTGCAATACTCAACTATTATGCCCTCATGGGCTAGCAATAATATTCTATAGTGAATGCTCTGAGGTTGCTACTCAACCATACTATGCACAAGATATGAATGCAGTATTAAATTTTCTTATGAATAAGGTAAGACAGTGTATTTGATGAAAAGTAACAGAATATCATCATGATTTATATCTGTGAATAAATTTATCTTCCTTAAGTTCAAGACTTGATAATGAATGAGTAAATCATTTAGGCTCTACAATTTATCTTAACAAGAAAGATCATGAACATGCAATAGCTATACATCGGCTACTCAAGGCAGAATTTACACGGCTATGCAAGACAAGAATAATCATAGTTAGGCATGATAGTATGTTCACAGCTATCAAAGCAATATTCTTTTCAATTCATTTTACTTTTTCTTTTAATGAGTAATATTTCCACAGTCAATTAGTGATACATGATTAATCTTTGCATTTCAGTCTAGATATAAAATAGATACATACCTGATGTGAGAGGAAATGAGGAAGGAAATACCCCTCAAATGCAACATTTGCACGACTATGATAGAAGAGAATCTGGAACAGTCTTTGTTTCCTCCTTCTTTCCCCACTACTAAAAGTTCACATATGCAAAGGAAAAACAACTGATTATATTATATATATTCACCAAAATAGTACATTGGTAAGCCTGAGGCTATAATCTACTCCTTTCTCTAAATTTCCTCCATATTACAAAATCTCCCTCCTTTATATGAGAGTATACATCATCACCAAGCGTCGTGGCTTTTCAACATATAACCATAAACTAACACTTTTGTTTCGAACATTACTTCGACTAGGTATTTTCTCCCTTCATCGAAATGTTGTATTCGGTCACTGTGGTTGTCTCCGCACCGATACCTATCTGATATCCATTAGGTTTCTCTGTCGAAGAAACCTTTGGCTTCGGTGACCTCCTTTACTTTTCCACCAAAATACATCTTCCATCGATATCACTATGCCCCGTCGATGAATGGATCTATTGTCTCACCGAAGCCTTTCTTTATCCTCTCTTGTCATCTTCCACCAATAAAATTATATCGACAAAACAACACATATCCAAGACATGCCTTTTAGCCTCCTCGAAACCTATTTACTCATCGATATATATCTGATGTCCATCGGGTTTCATGTCGAAGAAACCTTGGGCTTTGGTAACTTCCTTTATCCTTCCACCGAAACACTTTTTCTATCGACATCACTAGACTCCTTCAATGAATGGGTTTATTGTTTCATCGAGGCCATCTTTCTTTTGATGATTTTCTTCCACTATCATCTTTCATCGATGAGCTCATAAATAATCTTCCTTGATAAAGTTGCATCGGTTAAACCACACATATCGGTAATATGCCTTTTAGCCTCCTCGAAACCTATTTCCTCATCGATATATATCTGATTTCCATCGGGTTTCATGTCGAAGAAACCTTGGGCTTCAGTAACTTCCTTTATCCTTCCATTGAAACACTTTTTCTATTGACATCACTACACTCCTTCGATTAATGGGTCTATTTTTTCATCAAGGCCATCTTTCTTTTAATGATTTGCTTCCACTATCATCTTTCATCAATGAGCTCATTAGTAATCTTCCTCGATAAAGTTGCATTAGTAAAACCACACATATCGGTAACATGCCTTTTAGCTTCCTCGAAACTCATATCCTTATCGATATCTTTTATTGATGTAGCTTCCTTTTGTTTGATCGATATCATTCTTTCGATAAGAACACTTCTTTCAGTAAGTTTCCTTCATGTTGCACCGATGGTATTATTTCCTCGGAAGCCTTTTCCCGTCGATGAAAACTGTCTCTACTTTCTTCAATATCCTCTTTTAGTGGAATCCTTGCTTTTGATGAGTCCCTTTTAGAGTTCATCGGTGTTACCTTTCTTTCGATACCCTTTTTATATTGATGAGACATCGCTGGGTCTCATTGATACTATTTGAATTTTGGATATTTTGATAGAATGCTATTAGATTTGTTCGATAACTTATGGGTTATTACGGTATCAATGAAAATGATGATTTATTCCAAAGATAGATGGCTTCTATGTTTTAATCTCTCAAATCAAGATATTTTACTTAATTCAGATTTGATGCTCAATAGGTTCCACAAGCTACACCTTTAGTTTATGTCCTAGCACGTCACCGCAAGGAGGAAGGTTTATAAGAAAAGGACTGCATGCAACAGTCAAAGGTGTTGAAATGTGGCAACTGATCAGAAAATTAATGTACACTCAGCACGTATCCTTGCCAAGGTTCGGGGCTGGGTCAGGCTTCGGGGGCAGCAGCCCCCGAGAAAAGTGGGAGTTTGGGGGCAGGAGCCCCCGAGAATTTTTTTTTTTGGTATTTTTTTATGTAAACCGACATTGTAATAAAACCCTAAAAAGGCCGACTTTGTTTTTGCCCTAAAAATGCATGTTATAAGCGGCTGGGATGCTTAAGGCATTGTAAGGTTGATGTACTATTTTTGCTGGATAATAAGAAAGATTGGACGACTGTGTATGGTGGACAACCCATTCTGGGTGAACCACGTTAAATCTCTGTGTTATCTATGTCCTGTTTTATTTCTTTATCTTTTGTTTTTAAATCTGCATATAATTGTTAGTTCATATTTGCTTCGGATCTGCTTGAAACCTTAACAATTGGTATCAGAGCGAGGTTTTTTGTAAATTAGTGGGACTCTCAAATTTGAGTGGGAGCAATGGAGGATTCCAAATTCAAGGACAAAAATTTTAACGGCCAGAACTATCAGTTATGGAAAATGCAGATGGAGGATTACTTGTATCAAAAGGATTTGTGGCGGCCATTGGAAGGAAAGGCAAAGAAAGTGACCACAATGTTAGATGAAGAGTGGATATTTTAGATAGAAAGGCACTAGGATCCATTCAATTGTGCCTTGCACCATTTGTAGAATTCAATATAATAGAAGCAAAAATGACTGTAGATTTGATGGCGACATTGACAAAGTTGTATGAGAAACCCTCGGCTTCGAATAAGGTATTTCTTATGAAGCGTTTGTTTAATTTGAAAATGAGTGACGGATGATCTGTAGTAGAGCACTTAAATGAATTTAATACAATTACCAGTCAACTGTCTTCGGTGAAAATTACCTTTGTAGAAGAGGTTAGGGCTCTCTTGATTTTATGTTCTTTGCCAAAAAGCTATAATAGCTTGGTTATGGCTATAAGTAACTCTATCTCTAGTAAAAATACTTTGGTATTTGATGATATTGTTGGTGTTATCCTAAGCAAGGAAATGCGAAGGAAAAGCACAGGTGAGACTCCAACATCATCGGGTAGTGTTTTGAATGTGGAGAACAGAGGAAGATCAAAGGAAAGAGAAAAAGGCCCTAGGAATGAGAAGTCACGAGGGAAGTCAAAGAAAGGACGCTCTCAATCTAAAGGAAAGAAAGATTGTTGGTACTGCAAAAAGCTTGGTCATCTAAAGAAAGACTGTTGGTCTCGAAAAAACAAAGAAGGAGACAAAAATGAAAATGACAGTAAGGAAGCTAATATTGCAAGTAATACTTTACAAGATGCTTTAATCTTATGTTTGGATAATGCTAATGATTCCTAGGTAATAGATTCTGGGGTTCATTTCATGCTACACCCCATAGAAAATATTTTCTAGATTATATTCAAGGTGATTTTGGATAGGTATATTTGGGTGATGATGAGCCCTATCAAATTGTTGGAAAAGGAAAGATAAAGATCAAGTTGCAGAATGGAAATTACTGGTTTCTGCAAGAGGTAAGACATGTTCCTAACTTAAGAAGAAATTTAATTTCTGCAGGGCAACTAGGTAGTGAAGGTTGCATAGTTACCTTCTCAGACAGTATCTGGAAGGTCAGTAAAGGATCATTAGTAGTAGCTAAAGGTGCGAAGGTAGGCACATTATATCTGTGTACTGGTAACACTTACTCTACCCTAGCTGCTACAGATAAAGTTACTGCGGGGACAACAACAATAGATGTTGCAAGAACATATTCGATAATGTGGCACCATAGGCTTGGACACATGAGTAAGAAAGGGATGAAAATCCTTCACTCCAAAAATCTATTACTAGGACTAAAGAAGATTGATTAAGAGTTCTGTGAAAATTGTGTTTATGGCAAACAGAAAAGAGTCAGATTTCTCAAGGTTGGGAAAGAGAAGAAGAGTGAGAAGTTAGAGCTTGTGCATTCAGATGTATGGGGACCGGCTCAGGTATCATCTCTTGGTGGTTCTTGTTATTATGTTATTTTTATTGATGACTCAACTAGAAAAACATGGGTATATTTCCTAAAATTAAAATCAGATGTTTTTGAAACTTTTAAGAAATGGAAAGCTTTGGTTGAGAATGAGACAGGAAAAAAGTTGAAGTGTCTCAGATCGGATAATGGAGGTGAGTATTGCAGTAAAGAATTTGAAGATTACTGCTCCTTAAATGGGATTAGAAAGCAGAAGACAGTTCTAGGAACTCCACAGGAAAATGGTGTCTCAGAGAGAATGAATAGGACTATCATGGAATGCGCGAGGAGCATGAGATTGCATGCTGGATTGCCCTTACATTTTTGGGCAGATATTGTACATACTGCTGTCTATTTGATAAATAGAGGACCTTCAACCCCTTTGGATGGTGGTATTCTAGAGGAGGCATGGACTAGTAAAAAGGTAAATTATTCTTTTTTGAAAACCTTTGGTTTTGAAGCTTTTGTCCATTTGATAAAGAAAACAGAACCAAGCTTGATGCTAAATCTCAAAAATGTACCTTCATTGGATATGGGATAGATGAATATAGCTATCGGTTATGGGATTTTGAAAATAAGAAAATAACTAGAAGTAGAGATTTTATATTCAATGAGAAGGTTATGTATAAAGAACAGATGCAGGAAAAGAATCATGAACAGGACAAGCAAGAATATGTGGTGTTGGATGAGATTCTTGAAAATGAAATGCCACAGGTACCTGATACTCAACAACAATAGAATGTCCCACAAAATCCTGCAAGTGTTAGATGTTCTACAAGGTCAAGTAGACCCCTTGAAATATTTTCTCATTCTTTGTATTCTATATTATTAACTGATTTTGGTGAACCAGAAGAATATGAAGAAGCAATGCAGGTGGATGCCAAACAACAGTGGGAGCTAGGCATGGAAGAGGAGATGGACTCCTTGATGAAAATAAGACTTGGGACTTAGTCCCTTTACCTGTAGAAAAAAGAGCCTTGCCTAACAAATGGGTTTATCAGTTGAAGGAGGAGGAAGGAGGTCAGAAAAGATATAAGGCCAGACTTGTGGTAAAAGGTTTTGCACAGAAAAAGGGTATAGATTATGATGAAATTTTATCTCCAGTTGTAAAAATGACTTCAATTAGAATTGTACTTAGTCTTCTGGCTTCAGATGATTTACATCTTGAACAATTAGATGTGAAAATAGCCTTTCTCCATGGAGATTTGGAGGAGGAAATTTACATGTTGCAACCACAGGGATATGAGGTCAAAGGTAAGGAGAACTTGGTGTGCAGGTTGAAGAAAAGTTTGTATGGCCTAAAGCAAGCACCCTGACAATGGTATTTAAAATTTGATAGTTTCATGGCTGAACATGGTTATCATAGATGTCATTCTGATCATTGTGTATATTTTAAGAGATTGGATAATGGCAGTTATATTATCCTGTTGATTTATGTTGATGACATGCTTGTTGCTGGTTCTAACATGGAACACATAAATGATCTTAAACGGAAATTAGCCAGGTCATTTGCTATGAAGGATTTGGGTGTAGCTAAGTAAATTTTGGGTATGAGGATTACACGAGACAGGAAAAATAGAACCTTGAATTTGTCCCAAAGTGAATATATAAAGAAGGTGTTGAAAATATTTAACATACAAGATGCAAAACTAGTTAGTACGCCTTTGGCTAGTCATTTCAAATTGACTAAGGAGATGTGCCCAAAGGCACAGGAAGAAGTAAAGAAAATGTCTAACATCTCATATTCATCAACTGTTGGCAGTTTGATGTATGCATTGGTATGCACAAGGCTAGATATTGCACATGCAGTGGGAGTTGTGAGCAGGTTTATGAGTAATCCGGGTATGGAACATTAGAATGTTGTGAAATGGATCCTTCGGTATTTGAAAGGAACCACTACGAAGGCATTATGTTTCAAAGGATCTAATGCTGCTCTGAGTGGATTTTTTGACTCTGATCTGGTAGGTGATATTGATTCACGGAGGAGCACTACAAGGTATGTTTTTACTTTAGAGGGAATTGCAGTCAATTGGATTTCTAGGCTACAAAAGGTTGTTGCACTTTCAACCACTGAAGCTAAGTATGTTGCTACTACAGAAGCTAGCAAGGAGATGATTTGGTTACAATGTTTTCTGGAGGAATTGGGTCAGACACAAGAGGATCACCCATTGTATACTGATAGCTAGAGTGCCATTCATCTTGCAAAGAACTTTTCTTTTCATTCAAGGACAAAGCACATTCAGCTCAGGTACCACTTCATCCAGACTGTTTTGGAGGAGGGTCAGTTACGACTTGAGAAGATTCACACAAGTGAGAATCTTGCCGATATGTTCATGAAGGCAGTTCCACAAGAGAAGTTGATTTCTTCATCAATTTTTGTTGGTCTTCTTGATTGATAATTGTGGAATTTATACCAGTTGAGTTCCAGTGTTTTATCCAGCGGATGTTGCATGTACAGTGGTGTCGTGTACTATCAGTCTCCAAGTGGGAGATTGTTTGGTGTGGAGCCTGATCAGTCTCCAAGTGGGAGATTGTTGAAATGCGGTGACTGAACAGAAAAGTACTGTACACTCAGCATGTATTTTTGATGAAAATCAACATTGTAATAAAACCCTAAAAAGGCCAACTTTGTTTTTGCCCTAAAAATGCATGTTATAAGTGGCTAGGATGCTTAAGGCACTGTAAGGTTGATGTACTATTTTTGCTGGATAATAAGAAAGATTGGACGACTATGTATGGTGGACGTAACCCATTCTGGGTGAACCACATTAAATCTCTGTGTTATCTGTGTCATGTTTTATTTCTTTATCTTTTGTATTTAAATCTGCATATAATTGTTAGTTCATATTTGCTTTGGATCTGCTTGAAACCCTAACAAAAGGGTTACTTCAAAGTTTGAATGAGAGGTTTTCCTCTTCGATGAAGGAGTTTCATAAAAATATGAAGAGAATCCATAAGGACATTTACAAAGCACATCATGCCAACACCATGCAAACCACATGCAGAGTTTAGGCGTGATAGAAGTTAGCATCAAAGCTTCTGGAGAGAAATTGTCATAGTCATAACAGTAGATATCCACATTTGGAGGTAGGGTTTTCATAACCCTATTTTAGAATTTTTAGTATCTTATTGTTTAAATCATGCATTGGATACGCCTACAGTAATGATTCAAGAAAAAGTCAGGTTAAAGGAGAAATTTGATTATCTATAAAAAAATAATATAGTTTTAGCTTTGTGTTATGACAACATCTATAAGTTTGTCAATGCTTTCTTGCTCACCATAAGGGTTCCACATATTATTTAAAAGGGTTGATTGTCTTGCTACATTTTCTTTTTCCTTGAAGTGAGAAAATCCCTAATTCTCTTTTGTTCCCTAGGATAGCTTAGAAAGTACAGTCATGCAAAAGTCATTTAGTGAAATCATCAAGAGTTTTAAACCCAAAATAAATATCAATCATAAATAGAAAAGGTGCAATAGTAGGATTGACACAAATGAGATAAAGATCAAGTACGGGAAGCAGTGAGCAAGGTCTTTTACAAATAGGGTAATGAAAGTAATGAATAGTGGCCCAAAATTATTCAAAAGGTCAAGAAATAGAACAATCTCGAGAGTCAAATTCAGAAGACAAAGGCATCATATGATCATTGAGCAGTGATCTAAAATGAAAATTATAGCAAGGTATTGTGACTATAAGATAGAAACCATCCTAGGAGCCTCCAATATATCAAAAGTTGAGAAAGTAACAAGCTTACTGTACAAATACAGTGATCACTATAAAGTTGTAGTCAAGTTCAAAGCATTGATTTGTGGGAACAAAGGGTTTCATATGGGGATAGAGCAGTCTCATGAAATATCATGATAGTCATAATCATAATCTAAAGAGTAGTCAAATCTTCAAGATAGATTGGTGTTAGTGCAGTCATTCATTAATTGTTTTGGACATTTCAAGATATGTTTTCCTAATAGATGGTCAAGTATGGAACAACAACACTCAGAAAATACAGTTTAGAGAGATTGCAGTCTACAGTAAAGCCAGTAGGTAGTCATACCTAGTACCAAATAAAATGATAGTAATCAAGTCTACTGAGTGAAAAAGAGCAGGGTATAAGTTTCTAAAAGGTATTTTCAAACCTTAACAACAAATAACACGTTATTGTTGTAACATTGTCAAAAATTGACAAGAACAACACCTTATAACCTCAAGAGGCATAGCAGTCATAGGGCAACTCATGTCAAATGTGCAACTCAATACAATAAATAATCTTAGTTTGTATCCCTATAGCATCATAATGCAGTCCTTGACCAAGTATGCATACAAGAAACATCTAGTTTTATTAAGGCACAAGCATCAAAGTCAGAGGTTATGACAACTAGTCAAAAACATCAAGTACAAAAAGGTTAGTCTCAGTCACTAGAACACAATTTGCAACATGCATTAGGAGTTGTCCTCCTTATAAATAGTGCAACATTAAAAAGGTATTATTAAAGCTACAACCACAATTCAAAGATAAAGCTTACAAAGATAGGACAAAGCTAGGTATAGTCATAAGTCAAGGCAAATACATAGTTGAAACTCAATCCAAAATAATGAAGAAGTGCAACAAATGACATGAGAAGTCTAAAGAAGTATTATAGCAATCATGAGTCAAGGATTAATGAAGAGATTTTTTGCATCCATGATATAATCCTTAAAAGCATCCATGATACAATCTCAAACACACTTTTTACCATTCTCTTGGTGATTGTGCACAATTGTGTATGTCTTGCTTATGCATGAAAATGGCATTTTGCAGCTTTCCACCGATGATGTATTTGAGATTTCTTTGATTTAGATATGGCATGAGCTTAGTCGTAGAGTGAGACTAGGGAGTTGGACCATCTCAACCATGGTGCACTTGCATATGTATATAATTTTGTATATTCATTAAAGATTTTCATTTAATTTTAATCAACTAAAGAGCAATATTCATGACTTACAAGTAATAAAAAAGCTTACAAGGATGAGGCATATTCATTACTTACAAGTAATTAAAAAACTTACAAGGATGAGGCATATTCATAACTTTTGCAGTCCTACCTTGGATATCAACACTAGAAGCAACTCATATTGTTCATGTACAGATAAGACAATATGGGAGTTCATTATACCCAGCAACTTGTGGTGTTGTTGTTCGTGTTGGCTTTGTTGGACCCTGCAATTAAGATTCAATATACATTATTCAATAAGATTAACTATGCAAAATAATGAAATATGGAAAAGTGTGTTATCTTATTGAGCTTCGCTTGGTTTCAAGAATTGTTTAATATTCTCTACTTAACAAGGCCAACCACATGGAGGTGGAAGCTCATTTGCCCCTCCCCCCCCCTAACATCACTCTAAATTCCCCGTTAACATCTTTTAACATTCATTCATTCATTCTTTCTACCATTAATAAAATATAGCATTCATTCATTAATATCACATAATGTTCATTAACACATAACATTGATTAACATTAATTAACATGCAACATTCATCAATATTAATTAGCACATAATTACATTCACTAACACATAAAAATCAGTCATTATCAAATAAGTTAGATTACAATCATTTCTTTCTTTGTTTTTTCTTTGAAGCTATGAAAAGACTAAGTGGAACATCGGTTTCTTCATCATTTCCCCCCTCTGCAGATGTTCCACCAACTGCTCATGATCTCGATGTATGGCTAGTCCTATACTGAGGATGAGGACACTGAAGAAAAGGGGGGTCCTCTGCAATAACAAAGAAATGGGTTAAATTCAAAAAAAAAAAAATTATTGTTACAAGTATTTCATTAATTTAGAGAACATAATTGTTGTGCTCTTTACCTGATGGGGCCACACCATTTTGTGTAGCCTCAACCTCAACATGCTGAACACCCTCTAGATCATCTAGATTTGAAATACTAAAGGTTACATTAATGCTGAACACCAATTGCAATTATATTTGTTTAAAGAAATAACAGTGGTCCTCTTTACCTGAGTGGGAAACATCACGTTCTTGATGTTGTGTACCTAGATCATGCTCCACTTGCTCACAACCGACTACATGCTCTAAAATATTAACAAAAAAGGTTACATTAATTACTACTCTAATTACAAATTAAGATGTTTAATTGTATTAATAGCTAAATAAATAAATTTGAATAGCAAATGAATAACTCTACTACTGGGATGGACATCCGAACCTTCATGTGCAGGTGGTGTTTCACAATTAGTAGGCTGCATTCCAATGATATGCACATTGTTATCATTGCTTGCTTATTTAAAACAAATATAGTCACTTTATGTTGGAACTCAACATCAATTAGATTATTGGTAAAGTATTCAATTTGAAACAACTTCCATTTAGCATATTTACCTATGTGACAGATGCACTCTAATGTTGTGTATGCCCACTCAATTCTCATAGCCGATCAGCCACGGCTGAATAGCCTTGTTGGTAGGCAATTCTCTTCTCATCTTCTATGGGCGATCTATTGAATTAAGAGCCCTGAATTTTTGCTTGGTACCATGAATTTTGCTTGCATTGTTTGATAAAAAAAAAATGTTTGCAATTTATTAATATTTTGATGCAATATTTCATTTACATGAGATACTTACAATTCGTGCAGCAAGTTTCATGTAACCACCAGAGTCGAGTTTGTGTTGCCCGTGCTTTTCTTGCCTTGCCTTGGTTGCCTTTGACATGTCACTCAGCCTATAAAAAGTTTGAAATATGTTAGATTATATAAATATAAAGAGTAATTAATTAGTACATAATTACATTCTTAATAGTATCTCATACCTTCTTCTGGCATCTAGTGGTGTATTTCCTTTTTTCCTTTCAATTTTCTCCTTGGCATCCAAAATCAAGTCCTTCCACTCCCTCTCTGGAATCATGGGGGGATGCTCGTACTTTAGGTTCCTCTCCAAATGGGTTCTGTATTGGTCCCTCACATACTTTAGATATGTGCTAGCTTTTTCAAGGAGCTTGGTTTTGTCAAAGGTGTCATTTCCAAACCACTCAACCATTTGGTTTGTCAATTCATCTTTTAACCTTTTTTCTTGGTCATTCCACCTTTTAAAGAAAAAACAAACCTATTAGATTTAGAAATGAACTGAAGCTACATTTATTACACTTCAAGAAATGGATCAAAGGAAAACTATTCTAGCAATGATATGAAATCAAAAGTGGACTAGGGTTAGTTCACATATGATGTACCACCTTTTACGTATGGTGGGCCCAAATATCTGCAATGCAATGTCACTAAGATGTTTATAGAAAATATCATTGCTTGCAAAAAATTCATGGGATCATTAGTCCAAAATGAGTGATCATAAAGTAAATTACAATTAGAGTATATATAATAATAATTTTAAAGTACCTAGAACCTTTTGTAGCTTTAAGGGAATCATTTCTTCGTCGCTCACCACCAATGTGGCCTGCAATGTTCCCGTACTATTAATATAAGAAGATCCAAGAAATGATGGTATGTTATCAGCGGTAGTTACCTCTGGCACATCCTCATGTGCATCTCCTCCTGCAAAAAATGAATCCACTATGAAATGGCATTAGAATTCAAGAAAGAACGCTTGAAGGGAAATTAACACATGACAGAAGATAGAGAAAAAGAGGGATCTACCAACAATGGGTGGGCCAATATAACGTGCACTAGAGGATGTCTACATGCTACGTGTTGTCAACATTGCAGTTGGCAATACAAGTGAGGGTAACCTCTGATGAGGCGGCGATGGCATTTGCATAGTAAAATTGACAACACCTAAAGAATAATACATTAAATATATCAAACATTAAATATATGAAAAGTGAAAGAAATGTAAACAAGGATGAACCTTTATTTTGAAAATTGACAGTATCAAGTATGATGTGTTTTGGGTACTCAGAGTGATAAGCCAAGCAAGTGATAATACAAGAAAATTGTCATCACCTGAAGATCCTGCAACACCCTAATCGTGGGAACGACTTTGATGAGGGAAGATAAATTGTTGTAAAAACAATACGTACATATTTTAGTTAATGACATAAAAGAGAATAAAATATAAACCATTATTGAACTTTTGTTATAATTAAAGCTTTCATTATTGCTTACTTGCAAGTTTTCTGCTGTCCGAATCAATAATTCCACCTTCTCTCATATCTCATCAGTGATAGGATGCACGTCTGCCAAAGCAACAATCTCTTTTCTAATTTTTATAAGAGGCATTTTAAAGAATTTCATAAGGTCTGTGGGATCTTCAGGGTCATCATTACTTAACCCTAATGATTCCACATCCCTAGAAAGGTGCCTAGGTACTGCAACTCCCTTTCCTTTTCCCCGAACATCCGTCTATGTCAAGAATATCATTAACAATTACAAAATTAGTATAAATCACTAAAAAAAGAACATAATAATGTAACAATTTGCTTCTATCTAATTTGTACAATTACAATGAGGTTTACTTGCTCGGTAGAAGTGTCACAAGCTACATCTCTGTCTGCGATATGTGATGGATCCATGTTGGCATGTGACAAAGAAAAAATATAAAAATGTTAGCGAAATTAAACCAATATACTTAGCAAAAAAACTTCATAATAAATTGGTATATTGGATTCATTAATTGGAGGTTGGTTAATTTAAATGGTATATAGTACATACCAACCCCATGATATTAACTTTGTTTGTATCTATATGATTCAAACTCTATTAGAAGCTCTTCGCCTGCACTTATTGATTTTATCGCACATATTTCCCTCGTGCACCTCAAATATTCAATTGGGTTGTTTATTAATTGACCCAGGTCGCATACTATTTATAAAACCTATAATATTCCCTATCACTTTTGGCCGACCATCAATGTATACAGCCACTCGTTTACTTTGATCATTATCTTTTGTTGTATATAATTTGCTAACAGTGCATACCTACGCATACTTTTTTTATATTTAACAATCTGCATCCAATGATTGTAATTGTAACAAGGTCCAACAAACTCCATCAATTCTGCAACTCTATTGTAATAGACCTTTATACCGTCCATGGAAAATAAGCCTAAACCATGTAACGACAAAGGTGCTATGCGATATATCCTATCATTAACACAAAAATCATTGTTTATTGGAGGAAGTTCCTTGGGTACCCATTGTTTCTGTAGATGTTTGTACCTTAGTGGCACCTCAATGTCACATTTGGTCTCATCGTCATAAGAACATGACCCCCCTTGAGCAAGGAAAAATTTCATGTGTTTATTGAATTTTCTTCTAATCTTTTGACCTCTTGTTGATCGCCCTATTGTAGACCTACTACACGTGTCACTTTCATTTTCTATTACTGTGTTTTCCTCACTAGACGAAGACAGATCTGACAAATACCTATTTGGGGATACCTGCACTCCATGAAATGAGAGAGTTAATTGGTAATGAGAGAGAAATTTTGCAAATGAGGGTAATGTTGATGAAGAAGTCAGCCCTAAAGTTAATTTTGGGATGAAAATTGGAATAAGTCCAACTGGGACCTCAAGTGTTGATAACTGTATTAGATTTGCTACTAATGTCGAGGTTTGAAAAACTAGGAAGTTTGTTTTCCAAGTAATTTTAAAAAAATAAACTGTTTCTATAAGGTGTATTGACTAGTTATACCTGTCCATCCATGAGACTGTGCAAGATCCTCGTCAAAGGGGTTCATGGTCTTGTACAATGTAATTCAATTATCTTATGTTAGCTAAAAATTACATAGTACACAAAATGAACAACATGAAATTTGTAGACAAAAAGAGTATTAAATAATAAAAAGATGTTGTCATCAAAATCATTGTAAATTTTTTAATTCATTACCTTTACTTTATGTAGATGATGTCTGTAGTCAATGACCTATTCCCACCAAGGGTGACAACATTACATAGGGACTATACCTAAAATCAACACCATCAATTGAGCATCATAAGCATTACTACATTTGTAAGTTGATAAACAATAAATACATACATATCATAAGCATCACATGATGTGTCATCATATATGTAATTGAGCATCACAATTAGCATCACATATCATGTGTCATCATAAACATCTAATCCATCACATATGTATCATAAATCACCATCCATCACATAGGTAATGAACAATCCACGTTCTATAAATAAACACAAAGTTCAAAAAATGTCACATGCATCATCATAAACATGTGATCCATCACATATGTATTTTAAATCAACATCCATCACATAGCTAATAAACAATCCAATTTCCATATATAAACACCGTTTAAAAATTGTCACATAAATAGTCACTCTCCCTATCTCCATCTCCATATTAAAAGGTGCATCATGAATTAATTATGTAATGGCATTAGAATTCAAAACATAATGAATTAATTATGTAAAAAAAATTCTATCAAGAAGTCAATATTAAATAGATAATATACTAATCGCATACCTCATACATTTCATTCTTCATCATCATGAACATCAAGGTCATCATCACCAACATCATCATCATCATCATCATCATCATCATCATCATCATCATCATCATCATCATCATCATCATCGTCGTCATCGTCATCGTCATCGTCATCGTCATCGTCGTCATCGTCATCATCGTCATCGTCATCATCATCATCATCAATGTCTTCACCATCATCATCACCATCATCACCATTACCATCACCATCACCACCATCACCATCACCATCATCATCATCATCATCATCATCTTCTTCTTCTTCTTCTTCTTCTTCTTGTTCTTCTTCATCATCATTGAGAAACTGTCGATCGTGATCATCATCCACTTCATCTTCTACTTCTTCGATATCTTCTTCTTCGGTATCTTCTTGTTCCATCACATTATACTTTATTGGCCTTACTCTTGGATCATGTCTAACAACAAATGACCAACCCGGTTTATGTGGAACCTCTAAGTAAAATACTTGCTCACATTGGCTTGGAAGAACATAGGGCTCATCCCCAACTGGTTCAAATGACCTTGTATTTAGCATTATAAAACTATTATCATTCTCAATAACAGTTCTATTAGGATCATTTTTATTCAATCGTAGCCTATACCATTTGACGACGAACAAAACTAATTTGAAGGAACTAAAGTCACACTCAAGTATATCATCCAAAATGCCATAGTATCGATTTTAAGACTATTGAGGATGTATGTCATTTCTCGATGACATATTTGTCACCTCAAAGACTACAGTGATGCCAGAATCACAAGTTTTCTTCGTGTCATCCAACTTTTTTATGTGAAATTTATGACCATTGCAGCACATAGCATTGTGGTGTTTGACCTGCGATATGTCAAACATGTAAAATTTATTACATTGTTAATTGATAAATAAATGGGTGATTAATAAATTTATACATACCTGTTTATCTCTTAAACCATATGCTAAATCAATTTCCCTTTGCATAACATTGGAATCTCCATTACGATGTGCTTCTTTAACTAATGAAGCCACACCTTCCCATGTTAGCATGCGTCCAGAATGTTGACAACATTCAATCCATACTGTCATCCAATCAAGATTGTTTGCAATATACAAATGTAGTGCATCCCACTCTCGACCAACTGTACAAAAAATAAATAGACGTCTTACAATCGATTTATTTTCAAGATTAAGAATTAATTAACTACAATAACATCTTATAATTACCTCTAACTTTCCTCAATCTACCTTTCCCCATCAAGTACTCCCTTTCGAATTTGTTAATGGTGTTGGGATCCCAAATGTGATCCACATGGATCTTTGCTACAAACTTAGGAAGATATTCAGAAATGTACACCATAGTCTGGTATACCATATATCCCTCCACCATAGAATCCTCAGGATGTGCTCTTTGTCGAACCAAAGCCTTCAAAAATTTCAAGTGCCTCTCAACCATCCATATTGATCTAGTGTGTACAGGTCTGCACAATTCAATCTCCTCAACTTGGTGTATGAGGTACTGTTCTTGTGCATTGAAAAAGCTGGAGGTAGACACTTTTGCATTTCACACATTAAATGAGGAATTTTTCTCTTCCAATATTTTATATCGTCTTTATGGATTTATTTACATGACAACCACCTACAAGGTATTCAAGATGCAAAAAAATATATTACATAACAAGTAAAACAAATCGCAAATATAATATCTATACAACGAACTAAACAAATATCACTACTTACCTCATGTATTTTCCAAGATCATATATGACTTTCTTGACATTATTGTCGAAATCGTCTGGGAGAGATAGAGGTAGAATGTACTGCAACAATTATAAAATTATCTTTTCATTTTTTTGTAACATAATGAAAAGTACACGTACGCATAGTACTTAAATACATACTAAAAACACAAGAGCATGAATTACCTTAATGAAGGTATGCCAATCATGCGTTTTCATCCCTGGCCCAAATTCACTTTTCTTTGATATGAGATTGTTTATGTTTGCAGAAAATCCTGTGGGAAATCAAATTTTTCGTATGACTTCTTTTATAGCATTGCTTTGCTGGTTCATTAATAACCAAGGAAGCTCACTTATATTAATCCGGTCTCCATGGCTATTTGATTGAATGACATTTATCATTGCATGATTGGAATCCTGAATGTCACTACATATTTTGACAATTTTTTCTTTGTCACGCCTTCCATCCAATATTTTCCATACTGTCTCTTTATATTCTTTCCAATATGTATACTATCAAACAAATGAACAATTTGTAACTGCTTGTAGTATGGCAACCTACTAAATTGTCGGGGATAACTTTTTAGTCATTTAGGAAGGTGGTCATTTATGCCTTCATGACCTTCATGATCATCAATCACATCACCAGTAAACAAAACAAAATAGAAAAGATGTTTTATGACAAACCAATAGATGGAATGGCATTACCTTGACGATTAATTCTATTATATTCCAACATCCATAGGTGAGGTGTCATTCTTCGTGGCTTTGATGTATTCTCTTCTTTCCCATTGAAAAGATGTTTTTCAGTATTTCGACACTTATGATTTTTGTGGAGAAAGTGCCTATACTCATCAAACACCTGCTTTCGTAAACTTTTTGAATGACAAGATTTCATTTTTGGACCACAAACAGGACATGCAAATTTTCCCTTTGTTTGAAGACCTACAAGATAATGTATAATTGGATTAAATATGATAATTTTTTGAATTATAATGTTCATGCACAACTTAAACACTATAACATACCACAAAAATGTGTTAGCCCCGGGGCATCATGTATTGTCCATAGAAGCATCGCATGGAATTGAAATTGTCTTTGTCCTATTGGTCTAGAGATGTCATACATAGTGACACCATTCCATAACTCCGGCAACTCGTCGATAAGAGGCTCAATATATACATTCATATCTTTAACTTGGTACTTACCTAGTCGAATGAACAAAAACATTACATAATTATTATAACCATTTTACTGCAATATTTATAATTAAATTTAGATGACTATATTTAAATGATAAAATACCTGGAACAATAATTGCCAACATTATGTGCTCCCTCTTTATGAACATCCATGGAGGAATGTTATTGTTGAGAACAAAAACAAGCCACACTAAGTAAACAGATCTCATCTCTCCAAATGGATTGACACCATCCGCTGCCAATGAAAGCTTGAGATTACGAGGTTCTTCTTTAAAGTATGGCCACTTTTCCTCTATGTCCATAAATGCTGAACCATCTGCAGGCATTCAAATAATGGCATCTCTACTTCTATTGCATGCATGGTAATCCATAAATTGTGCCAAGCTAGTGCACTTGAATAATCGTTTCATACGTGGAATAATGGGAATATAGCGAAGAACCTTGCGGGGAACCCTTTTTGTTATTTGATCTATTCGATATCTACTGATATGACATTCAAGGCATTCAGTTTGAAATTCATGTTGTTTGTGATATATAATATGATCATTGGGACAAGCATCTATTGCTTGATACTCCATTCATTGGGACAAGTATCTATTGCTTGATATTCCAATATATTTCATAATGGCAGATAATTCTCGGTATGAGCGAGGTAGAATATTTGATGGTGATAACAAAAACTCACCTATCAATCTACAACAAAAAAATATAATTTGTTATAATAAAGAATATTAATGGTACATCATGATTCACAATTTATTATGACATATATGACATACCTTAACATACGTGACATTGTTATGTTGGATAAACCATTCATAACCTTCAAGTTCACCAACAACAATACAACAGAGAGAAGAGTTGCCTACGAGCCTTCATAAAGGGCCTTAGATGCCTTCTCAAGTAGAGGGACATCATGAACAACATCAAGGTCATCTTCATCATCATGATCAGCTGCATGAGTACTAAATGAGTCATGGATCAATGTATTTGTACCATCATCTTCAATTTTGTTTTCTGGCTCATGATCATCATCTTCCATGGGATCATTATCTTCAGCTTCGATATTCACACCTCCATGTTTGTCCACTTCGAAAACCATATTCTCAGGGTTGTGTTGATCCATACCATGTGCTCCGGGGTGCTCAACCTATATAAAATTGATAAACATAAATAAACTATGATCATGATCTCATCATCACATGATTTATTATGTATATAAATTGTCAAAACGATATAATACAAAACTTACCAATGGATGATAATCATGTCCACCTTCAATGTGACCATGCATCCTACAATGTTTCTTCATTGTTTTGATTAGAAGTCTTCTAGTCTTTAACCCCTTACAAATTTTGCATGGACAATAACATTTTCCATCACCTTTTTTTTTCAAGTTAGACCACAATCTAGCAATTGTCTCCTTATTTTGTTGTTCGTTGATATTGTCTGACATGGTCTTTCTTCACAGGAAAGAAAATAGAAATTATCATCATTGAACAAAGCATCTTATTGAATCTAGATTTCTAGTTTTCTTATTGGTACATCACACAACATGGAAAACAAGAAATACTCAATAAATAACAGGATTCATTGATCTAGTATTATCACAATTTGCACTTGGCCTTCAATATTTTCTCCTCCTAACACTGTTTATCCATTACCTGTCAAGTACAACACTCTAAAACCCATGGCTATTAAAATACATAAGACAACATTGTAGCATCTTATAATCATTTGTTATAAAACCAAAGCACTTGGGAGTGATTCTTTTGTTTGTCACAATCCAAGAAAATGGTGTTTACTGGAGCCTTGAATAATTGACTAGAAAGATTTTTAATTCCTTTTCTTTTTCTTTTGATTTTTTCACTGTCACTTCCATCCTCCGAGTCAGATTCCCTCGCCCTTTTCTTTCTTCTTGTTTTTTCATACTCATTGTCATGCTTTGAATTAATTTTTTTTCTTGGTGACTCCTTACTACTCTCACTATCAGTTTCACTCTCAGAATCTGAGTCTGATGTATCAAAATCTGACAAACCTAATGAACTAGAAGAATTGTCATTAGAGGTAGATTCATATGACTTGGGAATAGACTTTTGTTGTTGCATTACAAGCCTTGGCATATTCTTCAAATACTCACATAAAATCTCTGTGATACCAGCAAGACCAATAGAAGTAAAGAAATTGATAGCAAACTGTGAATTTTTGGGATTGTCCTTTGGATAAATTGAATCAAAAGACTCTTGCATTGTTGGATCATTCAACCTTTCATTAAGCAACAATATACCAAGCTGCTCTACCAGTTCCTGCAAGAGAATCTTTTAAAAAATATGGGAAGAGGAAGTAGTATCTTCCTCTGTCAAATGTATATAAGCAAGACAATACCATGGAAGAGCATCTGTGCCAAGTAAGTGGGAAAAAAATTTTGCAACATTACGTAGTTTATTTGTTTCCAGTCTGTGTATCATAGAATACTGTTGTACAAAACACTTATCAAAAAATTCCTCATAAATTTTATTGATCATACAGAATCTTTGCCCAAGAAAACCATAATAACAAAGGTATGTTCTCTCTTGACCAAGTTCAAGCTTGATCTTTAGTAGCTTATGACCAGCTTCCTCAAAATCAACACTTGACATGATTGTCAAATAAATTGTACGTCTTAAATTGACCAAGTTTATCTCTGACTCATCCTGTATTCTCAGTGCTTCCTCACCTTCCTCTTCATCATCATCATCATCATCTGAATCATCACCTGAATCATTCTCCCCTTCTACTTCATCTAAAGAAGCATCTCCAAGGATATCTTTCTTTATTTTTTTATAGGTTGCCTCATGCTCTAAGAAATCAGGATCTGGCTTGAAAACATCCAAACCAGCTTCTTGATCAAGTTGATCTTCTAGGAAAACTTCATGTGTTAACTAATCTGGACGCATAGTTGGATGACCTCGAACTTAGCTTTGCGAATTGCAAAAAGGCCTTCAATTAAAAACTATACTCGTTTGTCAATTTCCCCCTCATGGAGAATACCTCTAAATCTTTCAAAAATCCCATAGAGACCTTTGGGTGAAAGGTCTTGCAACAAAGAACCACATTCTTTCACGAACCCAACAACAACCTCTACACTGTCATTTGTGGGGCTCTCTAGTAAAAGGATGAGAAGTTCCAAGGCAATGATCTCATGTGCAACTTGTTGATTCACTAAATGAGCTATGAATTTGGCTACTGCTATCAACATGTGCTTGTCATTGCATTTGTATTCCCTCTTAAGCTGCAAAATAATTCTTCACAAAAGCAAATTGCCAACTTTAGGAAATTTTGTATTTACCACAACAACCAATGCAGCAAAAACATCTGTAAATCCAGGGGATGCCATTTGGGATTTCATACAAGACCTACAAAATAGACCCCTCCCATGGATGATATTCTCTACAAACAACTCTGGAATGATGTTCTTGATGTTAGATGCATTTACCTTGTTTACTAACCCATTGATACTCTTTTGAAGGGCATCCCATGTCATGCGCTGCTATTCCACACTACTCTTGTCTTCCACATCTTTCATCATTTGAGCCATCTTAAATGGGGGAATGTAAACACCCCCACTTCTTCCAACACCCTTCTTAGCTCCTCTTATAGCACCTTCGCCATTCCCACTCTGAGATGGAGCAGACACAACACTATAAGTTTTCACTTCCATTGCCTCTATGTCCCTCTTGTTTCTAGAAGCCCCTTTACCACTTAATTTGTTCTTATTTCTGTACATAAACCCATCAGGAAGCATGAGTTTTTGCATATAAGCTCACCCAAATATTTAATAGTTATTTTTCATCAAGATTCCCTCAGGAGTTGGCAGATCCTGCTTCCATACTTTAATTTTGTTTTCTCAAAGGACAATCCTAAAAATCCATGCATTGCAAACAACTTTTTACACCTTTGTTGGTTGTGGTGGCATGACAGAGAGTTTACATCAATAAATGAAGAACATGCCAATGCTTTTAATGCAATAGTAGAAGTCTATCTCTTATTCAATATCTCTAGTGAAACCCCCATGATCTTTTGTTGGAGTAGAATTTGTTATATTCTATAAAGGGTCTTGTCCTTTGTTGATGGGATATTCATCTACCTCAAGAAATAACTATTATTTTCTCCAACAAGAAGTGGAATTAAATGAAGATCTAGCACCATGAAATGAATCCTCAAAAGGATTACTATTGTTAGTTTTGGTAGATAATGATCTGGGTAAAATACTAATGTGGCTTTAGGAAACATTATGTACTAGCTTAGCATACTCTAACAACTTTGGTGCGACATGCTACATCCAATTAAGTCTCCATCAGTATCTCTATTGTGTTTATGGATTAGGATTCAATGTACTCTTTTTATACACAGATTTTACTTTCAACTCAGGAGGTTTGTATGTACTTACTTGTCTTTTGATTATATCCCTATTTCAAGAATTTCTTCTATCAACAAATCATTTGTTGTAAGTTGTACAAGTGGAAGCTTGAACATGCCTTCCATGCTAGCCTTGTTGATATGTTCAACACCATCTTGTGCAACAAATCTTTAGAACTCCACTGTTTCATTGAAGAGTGAGTAGTAGGGACAATCTAGGACACTTACAGAGGTTTTGCAAGAGAGATAAATAGACCTAAATATTATGGCTTAATAATTGTAGACACCTAAAATTGTCATGTCTAATTAAATAAATATTTTATTTATTTAATTATCTAAGCTTAATTCTTCTATTAATTAAATAAATCTTTATTTATTTAATTAATTCATTTATCCTCTTCTAGCCTTATTTCTCATTTAAATAAATACATTTATTTATTTAAATTATCATTTTCCTAAATTAAATAAATATCTTATTTATTTAATTATCCCACTTCTTCTATTAATTAAATAAATCTTTATTTATTTAATTAATTCATTAGCCTTTTCTACCTATGACACATGTCATTCATCTCTTAATTCATACACTACCTACCCCTTTCATTATTTTATTATTTCTTTTACCTACCCTCTAATCATAGCCGACCTCCTTTTACACCTCTCAATCTTATCCCTCCATTTCATATAGTGTCTTCTATATAAGGAGATGCTTCCTTCATTATCAAACCCTAATCAATCATCCTAATCGTTCTATGCATTCTAATCATCTTTTATGCAATTGACTACACTACGATCCTACTTGCAACCACATTCTGTTCTTTGTTGAGCTCTTGTGCATATAAAATCTGAGAGCAAATATATCAAGCAAGATCAATGGAGATAGGAAGAATGGAGATCAAAACCCTATTGGACATGTGATGGTATAATCTTTGTGATTTAATGTGATTTGCATTGTCTTAGGTAATCTTCATATGTTATGGTGGATCTTTGTTGTTGTTAGGCTAGGGTTTTGTGGTTGAATTCATTTAGCCTTTCAATATGCTAGCCTTGTTGATACGTTCAACACCATCTTGTGCAACAAATATTTAGAACTCCAGTGTTTCATTGAAGAGTGAGTAGTAGGGACAATCTAGGACACTTACAGAGGTTTTGCAAGAGAGATAAATAGACCTAAATATTATGGCCTAATAATGATCAATAGGTAAACAGATAAGAAACTCTCAATATCAAAATGACTTTCTCAATTGTCTTTACTAGAAATGGATAGATTTGCTAATAATGGCTTTATGACTGTATGTCAACTTTAGACTCAATCCAAGAAGAGCTAGAACTAATATGCGATATCTAGATTTATGATCTCTATAATATAACAATCCCATAATTATGTTTCCATGCATCTATACCACAACACAAACATCATGCTAGTGTTCATCCATAGCAATTTATTTGTGTGCATTTAGTAACTCATGTACTTGTGGCCAACCATTTACCTGTTTCATAAATTAAACACTTATTAATATCATTAAATGGCTGAGTAATTATGTTTTAGTTGAAATTAAAAATAAAATATATTATTTCAGGTGAGCTCACACTATTCCCTATCATATTTTAGACTCTTGGTTTTGTTAGTAGTGGTTTGATGTCTTTGGAGCTGATCATTGCATTTCTTTAGTTACATTTTCCAGCGTACTCCTAGCCTGTTACAAAATGGGAGCTTTGGAACAGGGTATGGACATCCATCAAAGCATAAAAGATAGAGGAATTGTTTGATATGATGCCGCAAAGAGATGTGATCTCATGTGAACAATCAACACACGTGTATATGGGAGGAAGGGATTGCTGCTACAAAATTGATCGCTCGCTCCTCAATACAATTCTATGGTTTTACGAGATTAAACTAGGGCAATTGACCACCACATGTATATTTTTTGCAACATGAAATTAAAAACTAGGGCAATTTGAATCTACCTCTTGCGTCGGATTACAAGCAATGCCACAAATTCCTTCGACGTGGGTTTGATGTTCTTGGGGGTTGAAGTCGCCATGGATGCCTACGCAGGATCACAATGCATAAATGAATTCCCCTCTTCTTCTTTTTTAAGTAATGGTCATTGTCATCGGAATTACGACGAACTCGAGCACTTTTTGAAAAAAATAAATTGTCATTGCTAATGCCTTCTTCGTCAAAACCAAATGGGAAATTACCATCGGAATTACGACGAATGCGGGCATTTATTCAAAAAAAAATCAAATTTGGCCACAATATACCTTCTCCATCGGAAACCTCAGTCGGAAATCTAGTCCAAATGTATTAGTGGGTATTAGCATTCCAAATATGGCAGATAGGCACTCACATTGTCTTTTTGCTGATGATACTTTATTCTTTGGAAATGCTACTATGGCTGAGGCAAAAGTTATTAGTAAGATTCTTATGGATTATTCATCTTTTTCTGGCCAAAAGGTGAATACTGCTAAATTTAAGATCTTTTTTCTTAATGTTTCACCCTTGGTACAATCGAGTTTGGTTAAGTTTTGGGGGTTTAATGTTGGTCACTTCCCTTGTAAGTACTTAGGGATTCCTTTTTTTACTGATTTCGAAAAGCATAACTTTTGGGAGAGAATCTCCTCTTCCATATCGACAAGGATTCTCTCTTGGAGCCATAAGTGGCTTACTTTCCTTGGTAAGATAGTGCTTATCAAGGTTGTTTTGAATGTGGTTCCTATTTATCTGATGTCGGTCTTAAAAGCTCCTAAAAAAGCAGTTGTTAATTTGCAGTCAGTTTTGAGGTCCTTCTTATGGAATGATAATGTTAGTGGTAGGGCTATAATACCATTGCTGGCTTAGGATAAGGTTTGTTCTCTGAAGGACCAGGGAGGAGCTGGTATTAGGGATTTAGGTAAGCAAAATTTGGCTTTAGGGGATAGATTAGTGTGAAAGTTATATAAAGAACCTTCTTCCAAGTGGGCTTCAATTTTGTTTGCAAAATATTTAGGGAATAGACCCAGGGAGACTATTTTCATAGCCTCCTCGCTTCCTAAAGGATTAACAATTTGGAATTTTATGTTTGAATGTTGTTATCCTCCCTAGTTTATCTTGGCTTGTGCATAATGGTAGGAAAGCCAAAATTTGGGAGGAAATATGGAATGGTTTTTCTGCTTTGACTAGTATTAGAGATTGGTCGAGCCTCATGTCTCAGTTAAAGTCTTCTTGGGAAATTTTTGTGGTGGATTACTTTTATTTGGATTTTTCTGGTCTTCTGCCAGTTGCTAGATGGAAATTGATAGATTCATTCCATGTTGGGCAAGAGATTAAGTTTTCTTATGTTGAGGAGTTAAATAACCGCTAAATTATTTTTTCAGAAAGTGATGATGAGTTAATTTGGATCCATTCTAAGTCTGGGGGATATTTGGTTAAAGATGGGTAAGAGTTTTTATCTGCTAGCTGTGGGGGAGAATTGTGGCCCTCTAGACTTTTTTGGCATATTGCATGTCTTCCAAAGGTAGGTGCTTTTGCTTGGCTGGCTGTTCAGGATAGAGTCCTCACTGGTATGAGATTAGATAGACTTGGGATCACTGTTGCGTTTCCTTGTGTGTTGTGTGGTTGTTCTTTGGAATTGGATTATCACCTTTTTATTCATTGTCCCTTTGCTTCAAAGTGTTGGTACTGGCATTTTGGTAAATTGAATTGGTCTACAACATTATGTGGGGATTTATAGTCTCAGTTTAGGAGTTTGCCTTCTTTGTGCTCATCCTCTTTTTATGCTTGTCTGTGGGACATTTCCCCTTCTATTCTGATCTAGAATATTTGGCTGGAGAGGAACTATAGAATTTTTAGGAAAAAGGTTTCCTCCCTGCCGGATGTGCTTTACTGTATAGAGAAATCCATTTCTAAATTTTCTTTGGCCTTTATTTATAAGGGTTTGGGTTCTTGATGTTCTTTTTCCTCTTGGCATAGATGGATTATGAGGCATTGGTTGACCTTGCATTTACTCCCTCCTCAGGGTGCTATTTCTAAGAATATGGCTTCTAAAATCAATAGAAAGGAGGTGACTTGGTTGCCACCTCCTAGGTCCAAGTATAAGCTAAATTTTGATGGTGCCTCATGTGGCAAACCAGGTAAGTCTTCCATTGGGGTGGTGATTACTGACGATGTTTCCAAAAATATTAGGGCAAGGTGTCAGTGTATCCCGGATGGGACTAATAATGCTACGAAATTTTAAGCACTTTCTGTTGGTCTAGATTTGTTAATTTCATTGAATTTTAAAGATGTTTTGATTGAAGGAGATTCTATGGTGGCCTTTTATGTTGTAGCTAATCAAGTTTGTAATTCCTAGCATTTACAATATTGGTTGGATAAAATTTTGTTACAATTTTAAGTTTTTTAATTCATATTCTATTTCTCATTGTTATAGGGAAGCAAATTTCATTGCAGATTTTCTGGCTAATAAGGCATTAAATGAGAATATTCAAATGTTGGAGGATATAGATGTGTATTGCTTGCCTCCTTTGCTTGTGAGATCTTAGCACTTTCCTGGGGATTTTATTTGAATATTTTTGGGTCATCCTCTTAAGCTCTACCTCGACCTCGCACTTTACTTGGAATCATTAATATGTATGCATTTTTGGTGGGATGGAGTATGGGGCCTATTTTTTGACTCTCTACTTGATGACATTAGATTGCATTCTTGATCATGATTGCAAGGAATGTGCTAGCCGGTTCTTTACTTCTGATTTGATGTATTGATTGGTGACATCTTGAGTGCGGTGATCTTTTCTTGTTGTTTATGATATCTCCCGTACTACTTTGCTTTACATGAGCTTTCTATTTTAAGGCTATGTTAATGATTCCTTCTTTGTGGTGTGGCAACTTGTAAGCCTTTGTTGGTATGGGGAATGTATTATGGCTCGTGTGGCTTTATGGTTTTGCACTAGTTTCTGTCAGGCTTGTGTGATTTTATGGCTGCTTGTGGTATGAGTTTATCGATTAATGATGTTTATTTTTTCTTTATAAATGCTCGCCGACTCTATGCATTTTTTATTGCTTGTTTCTTATGGTTTTCTTGATTTTCTTGATGAATGTTTATACTGTCAGCTATAGAATTTTGTTGCCTATTAAGAATTGTGACTATTAGGATACTCATGCCTTTGATGATGAGAAGCTTGGCAAGTTGTTTAAATTACATTCTTTGAAGTTTTCTTTTGCTATTCGTAAGGTGGTGGGTAGGAGGTGGCTGGTGGAAAATGCTAATGTTTTCCTTGCTGAAGTGGTTTCTCATTTTGTTACTGTTTGTATGGATATGCTCATGGATGCTTCTTTGGTTGGGGCATTATTGGATGCATACTTACATCCCTCTTTTTATTCTTCTTTTGATTTGGATAGTGCTCTATCTTCTTATCATTTTGAACTTGGTCATTTTCCTTATGGTGACTTTTTATCTCAGCGTCAATTATTATCTAGTGGTTGGAATTGTGAATTACTTTCAGTATTGAGAGGTGGTTTGTTATCTGATAACTATGATGATACGATGTTTTTTCTTGTAGCCTTCTTGGATCATGTATCGTCGATTAACTTGGTTGCTGCTGTAAATGTTTTTTCAGGTTTACACTTTCTTCTTGACTCTATGAATGCAGTTATGTCTCTCCCAAGCATGGTGGAACCTCTATAGGTGATTGCTCTGAATGATCAGGTCTGGATTGATTCTCAGTTTGAGGTGATTTTGCCTCCTCCAGATGAAGGTCCAAGCAACTGGTTTCTTCATCCTTGATGATTGCTTGCTTCACCTTCTCTTGAGTTCTTCGACAGGCCATTTTGTAACTGGCACATAAGTTTTGGATGGGTTGGGTTATCATTTTGTAATCATTGTTGGCTTATAAGCTTTTTGGGATGGGTTGGGTTATGTTGGAGGTCTCAAATCTCCTTTTTTGATGTAATTGTATATGCTACCTTCCCAATGGGGTTTTTTCTATGAGCAAGACTAGAGGTTTTCTTTTCCTGGTTCTTTCCTACTAGTTCTCTTTGAACTAGGTTTGTAAAAATTTATAATTAATAAACTTAGTGGTTCTCCACTTTTATTGAAAAATAATTAAAAAATTCATAGATTAGACTCCATTTGAGCAATTACAATTGGAAACAAAAAATTAAATTCCTTAATTAAACTAAATAATTTTTATTTGATAAAAGTGTGCATTTTCATTTCCGAAGATATAATCACTCTTTATTTAGGTTTTCAAACCCGGCTTATGATCCTATAGCTAACTTGAATAGAAGTGTTGAAGGCTGAACTTTGTCTATTATGGAGCGGATCAGGAATTTTGAGAATCATAGGGTAAGTGCACAAAGATGGTGGTCAAAAAGGGGGGTATAAGTGAACACTTTTTTTCTGAAATTAGGTGAACCTGAACTTAGAGGCAAAATTTGAAAATCATCCACTCAAGATATGAAGATAATCAAAGAACAAATATTGTAGTACTCTGAATCTAGTTTCCAAACTACTAAACTTTTTCAAAATTGGATAAGATTAACGGGGTCAAATCCGTATTTGTTTATATTTTTTTGTTGAGTATTTTTTTTTTTATGATTTTTCCAATCAATGACATCCTAAAAATTAGGTACATGTTCGTGCACGAAGCATAAGTTGCACTTAACATATCGAAAATATAATTTATTTATTTTTAAATTATAAAGAATCAAGTGCACTACAATAATATATAAAGTTTTTTAAATTTGGATAAGTATATCAAAATTTATTAAAAAAATGGCGCACCTATGTCTATGAGAACTATGAAGACACTGGTAAAAGAAATTCAATAATAATATGTTATTGTTGTTCAAATTTTAAAAAAATTATATGGTTAGAAAGCTCAGAAGATGGGTGAAAATATGGTGGCAATTTTAGAAATACCCACTTCATGAATTGTAAACCCGATGATGACAAAGTTGAGAAACCAAGTTGATAAAATAAAACACGTCAAAAAGGAGGGAAATGGAGGGAAATCAAACTTCCAAATCATAGCTTTGTCATCCAGGCCTATTTCCAAGCCTAAACAGTCAAAAGCGCATATGGGGTACTTATGGTATAAAAAGCACGTACGCGCTACATTTGTTTAAATTTTGGGTGTGTGTATAATATGATATTATATATATAATATGTGTTTATACATATAATATATAATATTTATATATATGTATATAATAATATATAATATATTGAGTATATATATACACACATATAAGTGTATTGTCTCCCCCTCTCAAGCGCGTACAAGGTGCCTCTCTCTCTCTCTCTCTCTCTCTCTCTCTCTCTCTCTCTCTCTCTCTCTCTCTCTCTCTCTCTCTCTCCCCCTCTATCTCCCTCTCCCTCTCCCTCTCTCCCCTTCTCCCTTCATCCATACCCCATCCCTCTCTCTCTTCTTCTCTCCCTCCCTCCCTCCATACCACACTGCAACTGTGTCTACACTTCTATAGAAGTGAATTTATTTGTTGTCTGCAACTTCCTCTTTGATTTTTATCATGTATTCTCTCCTAATAAAATTGACTGATGGATTTGTGTGTGTATATTGAATAGGAGGAAGAAGGGTCTGAAATTGAACCACACATGCATTACCGTGACAAACAAGGAAACCTGCAGCAATATTCTTCTTGAATGTGTTTTTAATGAGTAGAGCAGATGTGGAAAATAGTGTCAACAAAGCAAAATGATGAGTCAGACTACCTGCAATATGTTTTTCAGGAGGAAACAACTAGTAGGAAGAGAAAGAGGGAGAGTAACACAGATGATGTCACTGAGAATGATAGTGGTGGATATGCATGAGTTCCCATGTTGTTACACAATGCATGTCACCTAAAGAAATTAAAGTTTGTTGTAAGCATGACAGTGGTAGTATATGATGATCATCACTTGTCAAAAGGCCTGGAAGGGTACATACCCATGAAATAAATCAAGTGTGTAATTCCTATAGTCACAATCAAGATCTGTCTTATAACCTTGCAAATTTAATAACATCATATGTTTTAGAAAGGTAGTATTCTTAGGGTTAGGTCAAGCTCTTACACTTTCTTTTTAGCGAATCTTCATTGTTTGTTCGCTTGGAATCTCTCTTATGCTGATAGTGGTCTAACTTAACTATATCAAAACTAAACTACTAATGTTCTATTGTACGATGTTCTATTCATAACTTTAAATAATATATAGTTTTATTAGCCCACCATATGACCCCTTATGTGTCATTAGAGGTCATATTGTTTCCTAAGAGGTCATATGGGGTCCTATGACCCCTTAGGACACCATATGACCCCTTAAGACACCATACGATCTATAACAACACCATATGGTGTCCTAAGGGGTCATAGGATGCCATATGACCCCTTAGGACACCATATGACCCATAACAACACCATATGGTGTCCTAAAGGGTCATATGGTGTGCTAAGGGATCATATAGTATCCTATGACCCCTTAGATGTTGTTAGGGGTCATATTGTGTTCTAAGGGTCATATGGTGTCCTATGACACCTTACGACACCATATGGTGTCATTATGTGTCTTATGGTGTCCTATGACCCCTAGGACACCTTATGACCCCTTAGGACACCATATGGTGTTGTTAGGGGTCATATGGTGTCCTAAGGGGTCATATGGTCTCCAACGACCCCTTAGGACTCCATATGGTGTCGTATGGTGTCCTAAAAGGTCATATAGTGTTCTATGACCCCTTAGGACATCATTTGGTGTCATTATGGGTTGTATAGTGTGCTAAGGGGTCATATGGTGTCCTAAGGAGTCATATGGTGTCCTATGACCACTTAGGACACATGCATGGATCCCTAGGATACCATATAACTGCTAAGAATACCATATGACCCTAGAGAGGGAGAGAGGGGGAGGAGAGGGATGGAATGGGAGAGAGATACACCTAAGAGAGGAGGAGAGTGAGATAGATAGATAGAGACTGATAGGGAGAGACAAGAGATAAATGAGAGAAAGAGATGTAGAGAGAGAGGGAGGGAGATAGAGATAGAGAAAGGGAAAGGGAGGGGGAGAGAGAGATGGAGAGAGTGAGGGAGATAGAGGGAGAGATAGAGATAGAGAGTGACACAAAGAAGGGGACTCAGAGAGAGAGAGAGAGAGAGAGAGAGAGAGAGAGAGAGAGAGAGAGAGAGAGAGAGAGAGAGATCTAAGAGGTGGATAGAGGGATTGGGAGAGAAAGAGAGACCTAAGAGGTGGAGGGAAGGAAGGAGAGAGAGGGTAAGAGATAGAGAGAGTCTAAGTGAGAGGGAGGAAGGGATGGAATGAGAGTACAAGAGACTAGAGAGAGAGGTGCAAAGAAAGGGAGAGAGGGAGGGGGAGGAAAGAGGGAGAGGATGAGAGAGAGATACACCTGAGAGAAGGGGAGAGTGAGATAGAGAGATAGAGGATGAGAGGAAGAGACTTTAGTGATAAAGAGATAGAGGATCAGAGGAAGAGACTTCAAAGATAAAGAATGAGAGAGAGAGAGAATTAAGTGAAAAATAGAGATTTGATTCTCTCCCCTTCTCTCTTCCTCCATACCCCTTCTTCTCTCCCTCCTTCCCTCCCTCCCCCTCCTCTCTCCCTCCCCCTAATCTCTCTCTCTCTCTCTCTCTCTCTCTCTCTCTCTCTCTTCCTCCATACCCCTTCTTCTCTCCCTCTCTCCCGAACTTAAACAATGGAAAGCTGTAAACACAAGGATAAAACAAGAATGCAGATGCATACCCGGAGTCAAAATTTTGGTGGAAATGTTTGGGACGGGGCCGCGGGCGCCACTGTCCTGATTCTGCACCTGAAACTGCACCTGAAGCCGCTGTTTTGCACTCTGGAAAACTGTCTGAAATGTTGTCTGTCAGGAGGACCAGGGCGCCCAATGCCTCTGTCCTAGGGACCAGGGCGCCCAGCGCCCCTGTCCTGACAGGACCAGGGCACCCCACGCCCCTGTCCTGGTATTCTACTCTGCAATTTGGTGTGGGGTGCTGTCTCGACCTGCTTTTTCTGGATCTGCAACCTACGGCGTCATCCGAGTCTCGAAACCTGCACTTAAATCTGAAAAAGGTGTTTGGGCAGCTATATAGGGTTTTTCCTTAGTCAAACCCCCGCTTCAGTGATTTCCACCTCCACAAATAGCCAAGTTGTATTGTAAAAGTAATGTGTGTGCAGACCTTGTGTGTGTGCAAGATCTAAAATGCAAGTAAGCAAACTAGAGCAACCTAGAAAGTAAACCCTAATTGCTTTTTAATGATAATGTAAATGCTCTAAATCAAGATGCAAGGTGATCCAAAGCATGAATAAATGAGATATTGAAGCTTATGCAAAGACATGAAAACAATATGAAATCATACCCAACCCCCAAAGGAGGGGTACAGGCCAATCTTTAGTCGGTAATCTCCTATTGTTCTTCAATGTCTTCCAAGAACTAAATGGATGAATGGAATTGATAAATGCTTGATAGAGGGATGTTGAATGTTGTTGAAGTCTTCAAAGATCTGCTCTTTCACTGCATATGAGGTTCCTGAAAACAAAATTCTGATCCTCTCTAATGAAGAAAGAGAGCTCTTATGTATGAAACCCTAGGTCTCAATTCCAACTTTTGGCCGACCTAGAGATTGAATATCCCGCCAATTTCTTGGGGTTAAGCTTTATTTTATGATTGAATCGCGCTCCTAAAATTTTGGGAAAAATGTCCGGGACCGTGTGCACTCCGGGCGCCACGGTCCCGACAACTTTTCACCAAATTTTTAGGGCCGTCAGATATGATGATTTTAGAGAGAATCCCAAAGTTACAAGTGATTTTGAGATGTTTTGACCCCCGAAATCAAGCCCCCAAGCTCAGAATAGGGCCTAATTAGGGTTTTTGATTAAGTGATGTATTGGAGGAATAAAATGAAAGGGGCACACTTTAATGAAAGGGCCCGACTTTATGATGTGGAAAATGATGAAATAGAACCTTTAGACCTAATTAATTTGATTAATTAAGTGCTAAAGGGGAAATGTAATGCAAAATGCAACTGCGCCAAGGCGGGTGCTAAACTAGGTGTTAAATTGTACTGCTTTAGCAAGTGCGTACAATTTATGATGTTACATTTAGCCCCCACTTTAGCGGTCATATGAGTACTACGTGCATATGCAAGCTAAAGTACAGAAAGTAAACATCATTTGAAAAAAGATATATCCATAAGTTGTCGGACGAAGCCCCCAGCGGTATCTACAATACACAGTTAGGAACCGCACCCTACAAAACACACGTTAGATCACAAAATCACCTAATGCTTACTAAGGAAGGTGATGAAATTTGCAAGTAGCTATATGTTCCCCCCTGTTATGGCTTGCTTATTAGGGAGGTGAAACAGGGTAACATGTTTACTTACGACAAATTATGTAAGAGAGTATTGATGAGGGATGTTCACTGAAAAGGCTTCATCAGAGCACTTTTTGGAACATCCCAAGAGTAGGGGAGCGAAAATACGATTCCTACGCAACAAACAGTTCGAAAATCGCATCTCCCAAACTCAAGTTATGATGAAATGAGTGATAGAGGAAAATTAGGGTTTTGAAAGTAAAGGTAAAGGAATGAAAGTATATACCTTGAAAGTGACACTTGCATTTGTCACTTTGTTGATTTCGGAATACTGTTCATTGCAGTGGAGCCCACATAGCCATCATCATGCCTTCATGATGACTGGAGCATCCCACGAGGATTGAGATCCTTCGCCAGGCCGTGATCGACGACGAGCCACTGGACGAGGTGAGTTGACTGAACGTTGACTTTTGATTTTCTGCATTTGACTTTCTATGATCGTTTGCGGGCCCTGGAACCCGACCGTGGATCCCACACAGGGCGCCATGGTCCCTATGGGGTGCCATGGTCCCTATGGGGCACCATGGTCCCCTCAGGGCGCCATGGTCCCTTCAGGGCGCCATGGTCCCTGACAGGGCGCCATGGTCTCAATCAGGACTTGGTGAGAGATGCCAGGGTTAGCATACGATGTTCAACAGTTTGCATGAATGATTTTGATGATTGAGTACTGATTATAGTTATGTTTTTGTGATGTAGGGTCTCCCGTACATGAGAGAGCACACGACGGGGCAGATTCTTTGCAGTTTGCGTGATCAGATTCCCCAACTTACTCAGGCAGAGAGAGACACATTGTCGATAGTAGGTTTGTGGTCTATGATTCTTATGCCGGCCATCCGATTTCATCCCGTGATGCTGATGGCACTCATGGAGCGATGGGATCCTGACACATGCACGTTCCAGCTTCCAGTAGGGGAGATGACAGTGACACTTGAGGATGTGTACTGCATTCTTCACCTACCGATCAGAGGAGCTACCGTGACATATGCGACCGATCGGTCAGTAGAGGATCATCAGAGGGAGCAGGTATATTGCATAGGGAGAGTCATGCCGAGTGAGATGAGAGGTCGTATCATGGTCAGTTGGCTCTTACATCCTACAGGAGAGGTGCCCCTCATGAGACGTCTTATGATAGCCATGATTGCACTAGTTGTTTGCCCTAATGGGTGAGGTACACACATGCATGGGGGTCTCACATGGTGCATCAGGGCTATGGAGAGACACAGGAGAGTATATCCCTGGTGTCGGAGTATGCTTGCACATCTCTATCACGACCTCGAGGAGTATGTTTTCGGACAGGGTTGCAGCTTGATGACATGCACACTTCTGCAGGTGTGGATATTTGAGCACTTTACATGCACCAGGTCTGTCGGCTATCCGATGAGTACGGCTAGCGAGCGACCTAGGGTATTTGCTTATCCACTTACCAGCGAGTGGAGATTTGGAGATCTATTGTATTGGAGAGTGATAGTTGATAGATTGATAGCCGAGGTGACCATGTGGAGACCATATCTGTGGATGCACAGATGGGATGGGATGGAGAGACAGTTAGCATGCCTGCAGAGGAACCGCCTACTGAGAGGACGATATCCACACATCATAGTCCCATTCTACATTGACCGAGTATGGAGGCAGTTCGGGCTAGAGCAGTGTGTCCCAATCGATGTGCCCATCTACACTCGACACTCACGAGTCCTTCCTAGACCCAGAGCAGTAGCGAGACCGATGATAGACGATATCGAGATCACAAATATAGAGGGGTCTAATCAGGATGTGGTCACTGATTATGCTGCAGACCCCGGGGCACAACGCAAGTATCATTCTTGGTTTATGAGATCATACCCAGGGCCTATCTTTCCACCAGATCACCCGACAGGCCATCTAGTTCCATGGAGGCATGGAGATCGAGATGAGGATCAGGGATCTAGATCAGAGGAGCCAGAGGAGGGAGAGGATCATGAGGAGGCAGGAGGTCTTGATCCGCCTATAGGAGATCAGCCTAGTGCCGAGGAGGAGGAGGATGAGGATGACGATGAGGAGGAGAGAGATGATGATGAGGAGAACGAGGATGCAGATGAGGATAGAGATGATGAGGAGGAGTCAGATGCAGCTCCTCACCATTCAGGGGATGATACCCTAGCCTTAGATCCTCTTGTTATTCCCCAAAAGGGGGAACATGATGTGCTATGGAGACCTGCACCTATTGCGCGCAGATCATTCGAGCATGGGGAGCCTAGTAGTTCCCAATCACAAATGCTACCATATCACAATCCCTACTAGCGTGAGGGAGATCCAGGTATAGTAGGTTTATATTGATTGATTGATGTTTTGATGATATAAAATGGTACTAACACAAAATCTATTCTACTGCTACAGCTAATGTGCAGGAGTGGCGCTCCTTGATCCAGCAAGCAGTGACAGATATCTCTACGACAGCGCAGATCCCTAGTTCCTCACAGGTTGCTTATAGACCTCAAGGGAACGTGGGTCGGCATGATGATTTGTTTTCCCCATTTCGAGTACAGGTAGAGATATGGAGGGGGAGAGAGCGGGCTCTATCAGAGGACCTTCAGTGAGCACAGCGTGATCTAGCAGCAGCTCAGGCTGAGGCTACCTTGTATCGTGCTATCCTTATGGATAGGGATCGTAGGAGTTCCTCTCGGAACCATTCACGATCTATATCATGGTATACGCCTATGGGTCCACCTGCACGGCCGGATCAGGAGGGAGCATCTAGTCGTCACTCTCCGGCCACCAGCCCTAGGGATAGAAGATGATTTTATGATGTAGGGTAGGTCATATTTTCGGTGTATAGGGACCTACCTTTGTATGTTGATCCACACATATATATATACATGCTTCTTTGTTTCAAACGTGTTATCTTTAATGCCTAAACAATGTGTATTGTGATTAAAGTTAATACATTTGGTAGATGTACATGTATGTTCTGAATTTAATTTCCATGTGATTGATTTCTCAATGCTTCATGATTAAATTGATACATATGTGACTTAATTAAAATGTTTGATCAAGTACTATATTGATGATAAGGAAGAAAGTATGTATTAAGCCTACGAATCATATAACCAATGTGATTTAATTTGAATTTAAACACAACATGACATGATTCAACTTAACACATAAAAACATTGTATAATATGTCAACATAATGAAAATGTAAATCTTTTGTAATTTACATAAATGAATTCAAGACAAACCATAAAGTAAAGACACATGCTTGTCAAGAATGAAGCAATATAGATTAAACAGAACATCATTTAATTCTATTTTCTCTAATCAAAGATATGTTAACATATTATCCAATTTTGAGGAAGTGAGAAAGGAAATAGATAAATGATAAGGAATGAGGCATTAAGCATAGTATCTATGCAAGTGCATAGCGTTTATAGGGTCTTTAAGAGGCGTACCATCTACATCCTCTATTTTGTAAGCACCTGATCCATAATCTTCAATAACAATATACGGTCCAAGCCAATTAGGACTGAATTTTCCCTTTTCTTCAGGTAAGGCATTCACATTGCGCTGATTCTCATAGAGCACTAAGTCACCCACTGAGAAGGAACGTTGAATAACCTTATCATTATAGCTTCGTTGTAGAGTTTTGTGATACGCTTGAATATGCTCAAGAGCATTTATACGCTGTTCATCAAGCATCTCAAGCTGTTGAAGTCTTTGTTCTCTATAGGAGTCATCATCTATTATACCTTTGAGAGAAACTCTAAGTGATGGAATCTCTAATTCTAAAGGCATAATAGCATCAACACCATAAACAAGATTATAAGGAGTAGTTCCCGTGGCAATTCATACACTCATTCGGTAGGCCTAAAGAGCATAGATTAGCTAAGTACTCCAATCCTTACCATGCTTATTCACGGTTTTGCGAAGAATTTGTTCGATTATTTTATTGGATGATTCGGCTTGACCATTTGATTGAGGATAGTATGGTGTAGAAAATCGATGTTTGATATGATATTTCTCGAGGAATTGCTTCACGTCTTTATTCTTAAATGATGTCCCATTATCAGAGATTATAGTGGAAGGTATCCCAAATCGAGAAATAATGTTTTTTAGAAGAAATCGACAAATCACTTCAGTTGTAGTGGAGCGAAGAGGAACAACTTCTACCCACTTTGTAAAGTAATCTATTGCGGTTATAATGAAAACATGTCCTTAAGATGAAGGAGGAGAGATTTTACCGATGAGATCCAACCCCCATGTAGAGAAAGGCCAAGAAGCTACCTGAGAACGGAGTTCTTGGGCAGGAGCATGAATCAAATTATTGTGTTGTTGGCATTAGTGACATTTCTTAACAAATGAAAAAGAATCTTGCTGCATAGTTTGCCAATAATATCCCATACGAAGTAATCTTTGAACCAAGGATTTACCTCCAAAATGCCCCCCACAGGCACCTGAATGCGCCTCTTCAAGAGCAATAGGGATTTCTGATTTGTTAAGATAGCGAAGGAGAAGACCGTTATAACCCCTTCGGTAAAGAACATTAGAAAGAATGATATACCTAGCAGACAACTTGTGAACTCTAGCCCTGGTGTTCCTATTGGCAGAATCAGGAAAGGTACCATCAGTCAAGTATCTTACGATATGCGAGTACCATTCATCTGAGTCTATGAAGTCGCAACATGTCACCAGGCTAGAATCATCTACAATAGCTGGAGAAGTAAGGTTGTGAATAACAAATTTAAGATCAACCACAGGGTCCTCTAAAGATACAAGAGAAGCCACACATGCCATTGCGTCCGCATGTCGATTATCTTTTCGAGGAATGGGTTCTATGGTGTAAGAATCAAATTTTTGTAACAAAGAGATAGCAAGGTCTTTATATTGTGATAACTTGTCTTGTTTCGCTTGATACAGTCCTGTTACTTGTCTTATAATCAGTTGAGAATCTCCAAAAATATGTATGTGTTTTATATTCAAAGCTAAGGCTGCCTTTATTCCTGCTATAAGAGCCTCATACTTAGCAATGTTATTGGTACATAGGAAATTGAGACGATAAGATAAGGGAATAGACTTCTTTGTAGGAGAAATCAGAACAACACCTGCCCCCGATCCCGTACGACACTTAGAGCCATCAAAATATAACTCCCAAGTTTCATCTTTCTCTGTACAAAGAATGAAGTTGTCAGGAAAAGACTCAGGGTTAGGGAAGGAGAAAGGTGAAGGGGCCTCAGCTAGGTGATCGGTCAACGCTTGCCCTTTAATTGCCCTTTGTGAAACAAATTTAAGGTCAAATTCAGTTAACATCATAACCCACTTAGCTAGGCGTCCTGATAAATCAATTTTAGAGAAAAGATGCTTCAACAGATCAAACTTTACCATGACGTGGACTTCTGAGTTTAAGAGATAATGTCTCAATTTCTGAGTCGCAAACACCAAGACCAAGCATTGTCTTTCTATCACAGAATATCGGGTCTCATAATCGAGTAAGGTACGACTTATATAATAAACCGGACACTCCTTACCATCTTTATCATGTTGTGCCAATAATGCTGCAAGAGCATGAGAGGACGCAGCCATATAAAGAAGGAAGGGTTTAGAAGGTTCAGCCAGTCGAAGGATAGGAGGATTAGCCAAATACATTTTTAAATCTTCAAATGTTTGCCGACAATCCTCATTCCATTGAAAAGTGATATTCTTTTTGAGAAGTTGAGTGAAAGGAAAAGTACGATCCGCAAGTTGAGATACAAACCTACGAATAACTTGAATCTTTCCTTGTAAGATTTTGAGTTGAGACACATTTCTAGGAGGTGGCATGTTGACAATAGCATCTATTTTCTTAGTATCCACCTCAATCCCACGATGCGAAACTATGAATCCTAATAGTTTTCCACTATCCACACCAAAAACACATTTTCAGGGATTCAAGCGCATGTGATATTTACGAATCCTTTCAAATATTTGACGAAGGATTTTAATGTGATCTATGCGAAGAATGGATTTGGCTAAAACATCATCAACATAGTCTTCTAAAATCTTATGCATGTAATTGTGAAAGATAAGGGTCATCGCTCGTTGATAAGTTGCACCGGCGTTTTTAAGTCCGAAAGGCATCATTATCCAACAAAACGTACCCCAAGGAGTGGTGAAAGCGGTTTTGAATTGATCTTGAGGGTTAATGAAAATTTGATTGTATCCTGAAAAACCATCCATGAAGGATAACAAGGCATGTCCTGCCATAGAATCAACTATCATGTCAATGTTCGGAAGAGGGAAATCATCTTTTAAAGAAGCCTTATTTAAATCTTGGAAATCGGTACACATTCTTATTTTATTATCTGGTTTAGCCACAGCGACAATATTTGAAATCCATGGGGAATAATCAATAGGGCGGATAAATCCAGCCTCCAATAACTTTTCAATCTCAACCTTAACAAGCATAGCCACCTTAGGATTCATTTTTCGAATCTTTTGTTTCACGGGCTTAGCATCAAGGACTAAGACAATATTATGAGTAACAATCTTAGGATCTATACCAGGCATGTCAGAGTATGTCCAAGCAAAGATCTCGGGGAATTCTTGCAATAAATCTACATATTGTTTTTGTTCCTCTTCATCCAAACATTTTCCAATTTTAATAACTTTTTCTTCATTGCAAGGATCCATCTTAACATTAGTGGTGTCACTTATGAGAAGATTACTTTGTTGAGGAGTATCCTTTAGCTAAGGGAATTCTTTCACAATCTCATCGTTATCCATCTCTTTTCCAAAATAGGCTTCAGTGTTCAAACAATAAGGGAGTCCCCTATTGTGATGATAACGAGGAAGAGTATCATATGCTCCTAAAAATTCAGCTAAAGCATCATCGGTAGGAAAAACATCCAAAGCATAAGCACATGAAGGATCTTCATCAATATACTCAGGGTGTTGCATTGATAGAGATGTAGAAATAGTATTAACACTAATACATGGTCTCTTAGAAGCTTTAGTGCGCTTACAGGGATTATAGCCAAGTCCAAAGGCATGGTTGTGAAGATTATTCTCTAGAGGAACCTTTATTCCTTGTTCGTGAGTGCCACAACCATTTCCATGATACCCATGCTTAGCAAAAATGTGAAAACCACGACCATAACGATCAGCCATTTCAGACAGAGAAGGCAGTTTTTCATAAGACAAAGAATCAAACTCTTCAGAATTAGAGGTGAGGAGAAGAAGTTTGAGAAGCGGCCACAAAATTATTACTCATAGGTTCAGGTAATGTTGATTGATTTTTAGCTTCTTCCTTCTTTTCAACTTTAAGCTCTCTAGAAGGAACCTTATATTCACCTACAAAGGTGGGATTAAAATCAAGGGATCCCCAATCGTCGTCTGCGAGAACCTTCTCAGGATCAAAATCCTTCTTATGTGTAGTTTCAAGTCGAGAAGAGTCGTCTTTAGGAGCTCCAGACTCATCCAAAGAATTTTGATCATCAGAGAGTGAGGACTCATCGATAGGTATCTTGTTTAAAGAGTCATCACTAGACGAGGATGGCTTAGAAGAAACCCCCTTGGAAGTAGATGTTTGCAAACAAGCTTGAAAATTAGTATCACCTATCAAGGTATATGTCTTATTGTTATAGATAAACTTAACTTGTCTGTGCAATGTAGAGGCGACAGCTTGCATACTGTGAATCCAAGGTCTCCCTAATAACAAGTTGTATGTTAGATTTCCCAACATAACATGGATAGGAGTAGGCAAAGTAACAGGCCCCACTATGATGGGTAAGGTGATAGTACCTAATGAAGTTTTAGCCACATTATCAAAGCCTCGAATAGGATGAGAGTCCGGCTCAATTAGGGATGTATCCACATTCATCTTATGCAAAAGATTAATGCTACACACATTAAGACCAGAGCCATTATCTACTAGTGTTCATCTTATAGCAGTGTCTTTCATGATAACCACAATCATCAAGGGATCATATTGATGTTAAATTTCACTAGTAGGCAATTCATCTTGGGTAAACACAATTTGGGCTTTAGGATTCATCACAGGGTTAACCAAAGATGCTATATTACTAGATGTATTCGGTGGAGGAACATTCAAATCTTTCAAGGCATCTTGTAACATTCCATGATGAGCGGAAGAAGTTTGAATCAAATCCCAAAGGGATATCTTAGCAGGGGTAACTTTAAGTTGTTCTATGAGATCATATTCCTTACTAAGAACTTGTGAAATACGTGGAGCTTGCGGAAGAATTGGTTGAGGATTTGGAAGAGAAACTAGAATAACACGACGAGGACTAGGCTGCCTATTATTTCTGGTATGATAAGTATGGGCAACTGCATGATAACTCTGTCTAGTTATTTGCTTGGCATAACTATAAGGACTTATAGGTTTTCTTCCTTGCACAATGATGATTGGTTTATTCGGAGTACGAAAGGAATCATGATCATACCCTCCTTGGACAGTAAGGAGAGGTGATTTAGGAACTTAAAAGGTGGGAGAAGGATAAGCACCTTGGACTTCAAAGAGAGGCTTTTTATGCTCATTCAAGTTTATCATGTTAACCAATTTAGAAGTCTTGTTCTTGTTTAGAGATTTCGATAAAGCCACAAAGTCATCAAGAGCATCATCCAACAAAGCATGATCATATCTATTAAAAGGTTTATCTTTTGATTCAAAAGGAGACATCTCCTCATAGAGGGGATTGTTGAAAACAACCATGTTACTAGATTTAGTGGAAGAGTTGATAGGAATGTACCCTTGAGAGGACTCATTCAACTTATCTTTCTCATCACAACGAAATGGCATAGTAACAAGGTTTATGAGTTTTTGGTAAAATGAAGGTTTGACCTCTTTAGGGTTCAAAAACTCATCTAAAGCTTCATCTAATTCATCTTGGCTATACTCATAATAATCATCATAAGTATGAACATTTCGCAAATAAAAGTCTGACATTTTGAAATAAAAGTTGCATGAAATTTAAACACACTCTTTTTTTTTTTTTCTCTTTTTAATGAAAATGAAATGAAAACACACTAAATCTAGATCTAGATCTAACAAATGCAATGCAAGAAGAAGCAATGATAGGTTCACGTCAGGTTCACCAAAATATGTGAGGGAAAAAAGCGAGACTAGGTTATCATGCCCTAATCCTACCTTTTGACACACACTATGGAATACGAAAGAGCCTAGAGGTATCACACAATTGGCTACTTCTTTTTGTAAAAGAGAGAGCCATGGGCTACCTATTAGGGTTTCTATTCCTTTGTTGTAATTGAAAGGTAAGATTATGCAAGTTCAATTCCTAACCCTAAAATGCAAGTATGAGCTAACAACAAGATTGCAGAATTGAACTTAAACAATGGAAAGCTGTAAACACAAGGATAAAACAAGAATGCAGATGCATACCCGGAGTCAAAATCTGGGTGGAAATGTTCAGGACGGGGGCGCGAGCGCCACTGTCCTAATTCTGCACCTGAAACTGCACCTGAAGCCGCTGTTTTGCACTCTGGAAAACTGTCTGAAATGCTATCTGTCAGGAGGACCAGGGCACCCAGCGCCTCTGTCCCAGGGACCAGGGCGCCCAGTGCCCCTGTCCTGATAGGACCAGGGCACCCCACGCCCCTGTCCTGGTATTCTGCTCTGCAATTTGGTGTGGGGTGCTGTCTCGACCTGCTTTTTTCGGATCTCCAACCTGCGGCATCGTCCGAGTCTCGAAACCTGCACTTATATCTGAAAAAGGTGTTTGGGCGGCTATATAGGGTTTTGCCTTAGTCAAACCCCCGCTTCGGTGATTTCCACCTCCACGAATAGCCAATTTGTATTGTAAAAGTAATGTGTGTGCAAACCTTGTGTGTGTGCAAGATCTAAAATGCAAGTAAGCAAACTAGAGCAACCTAGAAAGTAAACCCTAATTGCTTTTTAATGATAATGTAAATGCTCTAAATCAAGATGCAAGGTGATCCAAAGCATGAATAAATGAGATATTGAAGCTTATGCAAAGACATGAAAACAATATGAAATCATACCCAACCCCCAAAGGAGGGGTACAAGCCAATCTTCAATCGGTAATCTCCTATTGTTCTTCAATGTCTTCCAAGCCCTAAATGGATGAATGGAATTGATAAATGCTTGATAGAGGGATGTTGAATGTTGTTGAAGTCTTCAAAGATCTTCTCTTTCGCTGCATATGAGGTTCCTGAAAACAAAATTTTGATCCTCTCTAATGAAGAAAGAGAGCTCTTATGTATGAAACCCTAGGTCTCAATTCCAACTTTTGGCCGACCTAGAGATTGAATATCCCACCAATTTCTTGGGGTTAAGCTTTATTTTATGATTGAATCGTGCTCCTAAAATTTCAGGAAAAATGTCTGGGACCATGTGCACTCTGGGCGCCACGGTCCTGACAACTTTTCACCAAATTTTCAAGGCCGTCAGATATGATGATTTTAGAGAGAATCCCGAAGTTACAGGTGATTTTGAGATGTTTTGACCCCCGAAATCAAGCCCCCAAGCTCAGAATAGGGCCTAATTAGGGTTTTTGATTAAGTGATGTATTGGAGGAATAAAATGAAAGGGGCACACTTTAATGAAAGGGCCCGACTTTATGATGTGGAAAATGATGAAATAGAACCTTTAGACCTAATTAATTTGATTAATTAAGTGCTAAAGGGGAAATGTAATGCAAACTGCAACTGCGCCAAGGCGGGTGCTAAACTAGGTGTTAAATTGTACTGCTTTAGCAAGTGCGTACAATTTATGACGTTACACTAACAACATGCACGCAGTTATTAATATAGCGTGCATAGGGTACTTAGACATAGTTTTATTTCCCCAAGAGCCCCAACTACTTCAAAAGAAGTTTTTGAGGTTGTTGAAGGCCCCACTGCAACTGTGTATGCACTTCTATCACTGTTTTATACATATAAGGAAGTGATTTTTTTGTTTTTGCATGATTTCAAATGATTGAATTGTTGTTCTTATTAGTTCTATCAATATTATTGTGATTGTTTAATAGTTTTGATTCAAAAAAATAATGATAAGATGCATATTTATGGTTATTTGTTTGTTTATGAACTTTTGTTTACATATATATGTAATATGATTCTATTTAGGACAACCGATATCAACCATGGGAAAGAACAAGCGAGGAATGATGGAACAACAAGAGGCTGAAAAGGAAAGACAAAGGCAGCATACGAAGAAATTACGTGACATAAGAACAATGGGAGACCAAGGTATGTCATCCTCAACATCTCAATTTCATTTACCAAATGAACATAATGCACCTAATGCAATTGAAGAAGAGACATTTGATTTGCCATATGAACCTAATGCAATTGAAGAAGATACCACATTGAATAATCAATTAAATTATGAACATACACCTTCTCTATTTGATGAATTGAATGTACATAATGCACCGATGTTAACATCTCCTAGAATTATTCGTAGGAAACCAAAGTATCTAATTGACATTGAAGAGAATATATTGAAGCCAATGCCTGATAAAATGAATGAACGAACTTGTAGGAGAATGGTTAAAACAATATGGCAAAACTATTTTGGAAAATTAAATCAAACCACAAGATGTCAATTAATTGTTCAAATGATTAAAAATTTGAATTTTAGAGAGACAATGAAAATTCTAGGCCTAAGATCATCTGAAAGTAACAGTGAAAGAACTATTGTGAGAAATCTATTTGATGCATATCAACCTATTGGTTCAAAATCACGTACTAGAGATTCTAATGCTACTCGACATTTCATTACATCAACCATAATGAGCAAGAAAATAAAAAAAGATCATTTGATAAGAAAAACAAGTCATTAAACGTTAGTAGAACAACATTAAGTAAAGCATTAAAGAGGTGAGAAAAAATAGTGGAACCTAACAATAATTCTCTTTAGGCATTCTCGGGTAGACTACCACGCAAAGACAAGGTTGTTGTTGATGCACTAAGAACATTAATTGAAAAATTTTGGCATGACAACACAAGAGTTTTGCCGAACCAAAGAGATGTTAGAAGGAGAATTGAGTCTACAAATCATGAGCCACATGCCAAACACTATTTGGATATGACTCAAACTAAATTTTATGAAAGATTCCTTCAAAAGTTTCCTCAAATAAGAATTTCTCAAAGATTTTTTGAAATGGAAAAACCTTTTTATATTAAGATTAATCATGTGCGCACCATGTGTAATTGTAGGATGCATATTGAATTTTCCATGCACTATGATACTTTTCATCATATTTGTTCTACTTTACACACTAACGATGTTTTGCAGGAATGCAATATACAAGCACCTCCTAAGTTGGTAAGAGAACTTATTTCAAGTGTGCTATGTAATAGACATGATGGTTGCATTTATTATAAGATGCCTTGTTTGGAAGGTTTTTGTGCTATATGTGGTGGTTTGCAACATTTACCAAGATGCATACATTTGGAGAGCACACATGAAATTGGTAGGAAACTAGTTTCTTTTGGAAAATACAAGACAGTCACATATGGAGTTAAAGATGGAAAAGATTTGAAGAGATGTGAGCTAGTGAAAAATGATATATGTGTAGCTGAATTTATGAAAATGTTTCAAGAGAAACTAGTTTATGAGTACATAATACATACACATAGAGCTCGATGGTTAGATGAGAAATTCAAGTTATGTAAGGACACATTTCCTCTTGGCACCATTGTCTCTATCATTGATTTTTCTGAAAATTATACACTACAACCTTAAAATGAAGTGCAATCTATGTATTATCATTCTACACAAGTTTCTATTTTTGTACACAGCATTCATGCATGAAGATGATAGCACAAAGAAGGATAGAAAGGTTGTAAGAGAGTATCACTTCTACATAAGTGATAATCATACTCATTCATTGGAGTTTGTACAAGGGTTCTTTAAAGTTTTCTATGATAGTTTAAGGGAAAGGAACATACGATATGTAACCGACACTTAATATGGTCAGATAATTGCACCGCACAATTCAAGAATGCAAGGATGTTTTGTTGGTTGACAAGGATGCACATGACAAGTGGTGTACAATATTTTTGGAATTTCACTGAGGCTGGACATGGTAAGGGAGAGCACAATGGTGTAGGAGCATGTGTAAAAAGAGCCCTAGCTAGAGAAGAATTGAAGTACGAAGGTGGTGCTGAGTTGATAGATGCAAAAACAATTGTGCAATGGTGTAAGTCTACGATGGGTCCAGGTAATCCAGGTACGTCAATGGTTCATAAATATTTTTGGTTGATCACTAAATATAACATTTAAAACTATCTAGATTGTTGTACAGTTGCAGGATCGAGTGACATGCACTCATTTATGAGTTCAAATTCAAGTTCACTAGTAATTTATACAAGACAGATGGTATGTTTTTTCTCTTCATGCATGTATTGTTTGTGGGAAGAATGTGAATCACAAGAGTGGGTTGACAAATGATCTTGTAGACTGTTGATTCCCATTGATACATATCAAATTCCCAAAGCACTACAATTGAGCTAGATGGAGACATCAGTGGATTTTGATCATGTATCCGACCTAGTGGATTCAGGTGATTTTTTGAGTTAATTTTTTTTTAAGTATTATTTTTGGTTCATTTTGTTGTACATCATAATTTATTTTTGGTATTAATTAACACTTTATAAAATGCAAGTCATGTGTATGCAGTTGTTGCAGAAGAGAACAATGAAGAAGGAACATATTACTATTTGTGTCATTGTGTTGAGCCAAAAAGAAAATTGACAACCACAATCATTGACGAAGAGGGTATTGAGTACTCAATAGGGTATGTTACCGTGATAGGAACATGGCTTAGGAGATACCCTATCAAGAATTATGATGTTTGGTTGTTCGAGGACTTTGAAACACACAAATATATTCTTCATTTATCTAACCTTGTTGTTGCAACAAATATTCATTTGATGAAGTATCATGGTAGACCTCATAACAATATTTTATGGAAAGTTCGTGAATCTGACCACGAGGCAATACTTGACACAATACGGGTTAGAGCTGAACCTGAAGGCTCACTTGATTGATTCTATGGTTCAAAGTAGAATGATTTTTAGAATTTTGTATATATTGTTGACGAATTGTTCTATATTCATTTTTTGTATATATAAATGCCCATGAGCTGATTTTTACATGTTTAGGGGCATAATTTTGTATATTTAAACAACAATGAGCTGATTTGTACATATGTAGATGCCAAATTTTGTATATTAAAATGGTGATGAGTTGAATCGTACATATTGTAATGTCAAATTTTGTATAAAATCCCATGAGATGATTTGTAAGACATTTTTTTGTATATTCAAATAGCCAAGAGCTGATTTGACCATATTTAGAGGCAAATTTTTTATTAATATGTGACAATGTTTTGTGACTATTTTTTGTGTCTATGTTTTGTGACTATGTTTTAAGTTTATGTGATGTGATAAGGTCAATCATGAGCATTCTTAATTCTTATATAATCATGGAGAATTATTTGAGTCATTATCGGGTCATGGGGGTCATAGGTTGAGTATAGATACAATTTGAGAAAAAACTGTCATTATTGTCAAAAAAATTATCAAAAAAGTTGTCAAGCAACTTGTACATCATGTCGAGAGGGTATGACTCTTGACATTCTAGAGTTTTGGGATGCATGAGAGGGGCATGCCTAGCGTAAACCAATGTCACCAACTGATAGTTTTTGCAGCAGGCGAAAAAATGCTACCAATTGAAAATGGCTCCGAGTCATCAAAATCAAGATAGGACATTGTAGAGGAGCCTCATGCAACCCCACAGGTTCAAACAAATTGATCATATGTGTCTTGAATTGGAAGAAACAGTCTGTCAAAGTTTGACAATTTTTTGGACTCAGGGCACTTGAGAGATCACGTCGGTTGGGTATGACTCTCGATGTTCCGATGCTTTGGGATGTACATGAGGGACATTCCTAGCATAAACTTGCCCACCTAGACATGCCCATGACGTTGGTTTGTGCACACGATGAACCGAATCAATTCTAGCCAATCTTGCAACTTTGCATTGCATGCAACTAACAATTTTTGCAGCAGGCAAAAAAATGTTACCAATTGAAAATGGCTCCGAGTCATCAAAAAACAAGATAGGCCATTGTAGAGGAGCCTCACATGACCCCACAGGTTCAAATGGATCGATCATATGTGTCTTGGATTGGAAGAAACAATCCATCAAAGTTTGACAATTTTTTGGACTTAGGGCACTTGAGAGATCGCGCCAGTAGGGTGTGACTCTCACCGTTGCGGCACTTTGGGAGGCACGAGAGGAGAATTCCTAGCATAAAAATGCCCACCCAGATGTGCTCATGATGTCATTTTATGCACACAACGAACCGAATCAATTCTAGCCAATCCTGCAACTTTGCATTGCATGCAACTGACAGTTTTTGCAGCAGGCGAAAAAATGCTACCAATTGAAAATGGCTTTGAGTTGTCAAAAACCAATATAGGACATTATAGAGGAGCCTCACACAACCCCATGGGTTCAAATGGATTGATTATATGTGTCTTGGATTGGAAGAAACAGTTCGTCAAAGTTTGACAATTTTTTGGACTCAGGGCACTTGAGAGATCGCATTGGTAGGGTATGACTCTCGACGTTCTGATGCTTTGGGATGCATGAGAGGATCATGCCTAGCATAAACCTTCCCACCTAGATGCTCTCATAATGTTGGATCGTCCACACGACAACCAAAATTTGACCATTGCGAGCGTGAGGGTGCTCTCGCACCAAACACATATTGTTGATTACATAGGCAAATATTCATTTAAATTTATAAAAGAGAAGCCACCAAATACAATGAATACACAATAATGAACTGAATACAAGGAGTTTTGTAGGGTTAATTCAACATTTTAGAAATTTTATCAAATCATATTTCATGATTGCAATATTTTATATCACATTTTTTTGTTGTTTATATTCATATTGTTGATTACATAGGCAAATGATCAATTAAATTTATAAAAGGACAACCACAAAATATAACGAATACAAAATAATGAACTCAGCACTCATTTATTGGATCGAATATCAACATTTATATATATCAAAAAAAGGCATGTCTCCCAAGTCAATACAAGTATTACAAAAATGTGGCATATGCCATGTGTAAATCAATATACAATAAAAATGTAAAATATATCTACATCTATTGGTCATTCTATGACCAAAACTAACACTATATGATCCTAAAATTGTGGTGTGTCATCAAAATCAAGCCTCTTCGATGCAATACGCGGTCTATAGATGGCTGCAAAACCACAATTCAAAAGCCAAGTTAGAATTCTTTTGTAGAAAATAGTTCACAATTAACAACATAACTATGCATTTAACTATAATTCCTTTGCAATTGAAATGTAGATTACCTCATCGACTGATCTAGGAGCTAATGTCTTCGCTCTCCTCTCCTTGTCACTCTTAGGAGTTTTCTTGAAGACATACTTAAAAGGATCCACGTTATGGTCGTACCGCGAAGGGGTCTATTGTAGATTAAATGTATAATTAATATAATGTACCAACATAAATATATCAATAACACTTAAAAGCTATAATACAGAGAACAATGATGTACCCATGCCTGAGATGCTTCTCCAATGGATTGAGGATGGCTCGCCATCAATGGAGAAACTGTCGCTATTACCTATACAAAAAATGATCAAAGATTAAATACAATTAATATAATGATAAGTATTGTAGGTTAAAAATAATTAATGAAATATATCAAACAAAAGTATACCGGATCCTAAGATGCTTCTCAAGTGCACGGAGGAGGGCACACCATTGATGAAACAACTATGGATATTTCCTATATGAAAAAATTATAAGATTATAATATATCACAAGTTCACATGTACGCGTGCATATAATCATTAAATCAAGAAAATAAAGTAGAGATACATACCTCCATCCTCTCTTGATCCACAGGCGAATCAGGTGCATTCAACAAATCCACATAGCACAATGGTCATTGTACATGTAAAATAGACAAAAAACACTAATCAATCTACAAACCCCAACTAATAATTGATTTCAACATTTTCAAACAATTGTACAACTAAAAATGTGTTCAATTACCTTCTTCCCATGTTTTGGCGTCTTCGAGGAATTATTTTTCTTAGGATGAGGCCTAGATGCGGAGGGGATACCCTAAAAAAACAAAATTAACGTGAGATATTAGTACAGATAATATATTAAACATAATTTGAAAAATCTAAAATGAAATGACTTGCATATTCAATCAAAATAATACATAAAAAGGGTTGTACAAAATATGATACCGTATAGCCTTGTAGGCCAAAATCAATCATTGAGAGCATGATGTCATCAATCTAGGACATTTAGTCCCCTGTCAACACCTACAAACCAAAAATCAGACCAAACATTAAAGATAGTTAGTATATCTTGTAATATTTTTTAATTCAAAAAGTACTATTCTATTTTAACATGTTACAAAATTTATACCTCAGGCATCGAAGTTGCAGCTATAGTAACTGAGGGAGGAGTATGGGATACTGCTGCTGCATCCTGAAATGTATATTATTGGTCTTAATTTAAATCAGTTTATAAATGAAAATTAATTTATGTAATTACAAATTTAAAGTGACTGATAAATAAAATGCTATGAATTCAAATCAACACAGTTGTGTCTCTCGTTGATGGGCAAACACCATGTCCATCAACTCATCTGTCAACATGAAATCCTCAGTCATGCGAGCTTGACATCTAATCCCACAAATCATGCATGGCTGAGATGTGGATCCATTCGCACTAGCCACATCATCTATCCCCGAGCATATCCCTGAGCAAGTGACACACATATGCTAAATGGGCTCTCTATCGCCACCTTGAGTAACTAATGGCTCATCATCCAGTACAATAGGGTGTGCTAACGATGTACCATGCTGGATGATGGCACCAGTCAATGTTGTGGCTTCTTGAAGAGTCTATAGCTCCATCAACTCTTTCAGCTCTACTGGGACAGCCTGATGCACCTTGGGTTCGGGTGCTAGGGGGCGACGACTCTCCGAGGCTAAACACCTACGGGCTCCAAGCCTATCTTGGACAGAGCCGCCACCTCTACCATGGAACTCTCTCATGTCAAAATAGTTTGGCCACACATTGAGCACAAACTCACAGTATACTTTTCTTAAAAAATACAATGGCACCTCATAATTATTACAAGGTGGATCATCAAAGACCATCCAGCACCTCTGCCAAAAAGGATTTTTCATCTGCATATTGGTACACCAATGTATGGGAAACCTCTTTGCATCAAGAGGTAATGATTGACCAGTTTTAGGATCAACAAAAAGGGAACATATTTGATGTTTACTAATATTTTTGTTTTTCACTCCCTCGTATGATAACCCATCAACATAGTATTGACGATACCTATCCCTAAAGTTTCCTCATTTTGTAATTTGTGTGGAAACAACTATGGCACCACCAGCTAATGTTTCTAGGCTAGTGGCGAGGGATTTATGATGCTCAAGTTCGGATGTTTTCAATTTATCAATCAGTCTATTGATTTTAGACGTATTTTGCCCTAACTGATTAATTAATTGCTCCCGTGTTTCAGGTGTGTGATCAAAAGGAGGAATTGGGGGTGTATCTTGTGGGTTTTCAGGAGGTGCATTTTTTTGTTCTTGTTGTGGATTATCATAATCTGGTTTTTGAAACAAAAAATGAAAAAACCTACTCAAAATTAATGAAATTAAATTCAAAACGTAAAACAAATTGAACAAACGGGAAAGAATGACAAAAATTAACAAAAACTAACCTTGATCCATAGTGTCTGGAGGAGAAATGAGGCACCCCATTCGTGGTTTGGAGGAGAAATGAGGCACCCAGTTCATGGTTTGGCGGAGAAAATGGGGGAAAAATGTGGCTATCACGGGAAAATAAGACCCAGTTTAAAAAATAAAATAAAAAATTGACAGGTACTGCGTATGCGGTCCTTTAGGGCTTATTAGAGCGTACATGCTCATTTTCCTAAAAGTAGCGCTTACGCGCTCATTTTCCTAAAGGTAGTGCATACACACTCACTTTCCTAAAAGCAGCACGTACATGCTACCTTTTCTAGGCTTGAGAACAATGGACCTAAGCACGTACTCGCTGATTTCAAATTTTATAACTGCGTATGCTCTGCTTTTTTTTCCTTTTTTTTTTGGGTGGTGTCCACTTTTCTAACCACCATCTTTGTGCACATACCCCATATATTAAAGTGGATTTTTTAAATGCACAATTTCCTGGCATTTTAAAGTGTTACTAGGGGTTTATTAGGAAATTTCAAGATAAGTTCTTAGGAAATTGATTTTCTATAATATACTCTCACCATAGTTTTTCCCTATTTGGGTTTTCCACATAAATTGGGTGTTCTCTTGTGGATGGTGTTTCATTTTTATGTATTTAATTGTTGTTGATAAATAATATAGATTAAGATTTTGTGGATTAAGTAATAAAGTTTAAGTATTAGGTCTCAACTGATTCACTTCCCCCCAACCCCCCTCTCAATCCTAAGGTGAGTTCAACAATTGGTATCAAAGCCAAGTTCCTCTAGAAGAAGCTTAAACACTTGAGACATATGTGGGATGGAACAATATGGATACTATAATATTACCAAGTTTGATGGCATAAACTACTCCTTCTGGAAGATAGGTATAAAATCATATTTGAGCTCTACGCCATTTGGAGATTAGAACTCTCCAATAGATGGTTATACTCCTCCCTCTACACTACCTGCTACTTTGAATGAATTCAAAATGCATGAGAAAAATGGAAAGGAAAGGAATGAAATAATAATTGGATTGTTTAATACAAAAATATTGAAGGTGATGAACTGCAAATTTATCAAAGAAGTTTGGGAGAAGATCAACAACATATATGAAGGAGACAAGAAGATAAAACAAGTAAAGTTGAAAAAACTCAAAAGCAAGTTTGAAAGTCTAAATATGTCTGGAGATGAGAATATTGATAGCTAAATGCATCAAGTAAATGAATTGGTTAGTGGGATTAGAGGAGTTGGTGGAAAACTGGAAGAAGATGAGGTCATAAAGAAGGTACTTTGAACCCTGCCTAAATTGTTTGTTCCTAAGTTGTTTGTTATTGAAGAAAGGATTTTGACACTTATACAATGGATCAACTCTATGAAGCACTTAATTCATTTGGGATGAGAGATGTTGAGGTGGATGATTCCAAGAAGGAAGTTGCCTACAAAGGTAGTAATAAAGTGGAAGACAATGTTGATCCTAACAAAGAATTTGATGTAGAATAAAACTTTTTAAGAAGACTAAAGAAAGGCAATGACAAATATAAGGGTAAGTTTCCCTTCAAATGTTTTTTCTATGGAATAATTGGTCATTATGCTTCTAGGTATACTTTTAAGGATGATAACAATAGGAGAGGACAAGATAGAAACAAAAGAGAAGAAGACAGAGATAGAAGAGACATTCCTATAAGATTTTTTTACTCCCAAGAATGTTACTATTCTGAAGATGATGATTTTAACGGAGTATTATTCATGGTTGAAAAAGTTGAAAATATGAAGAATGTAAGGAATCTATCACTCTACATGATAATGAAAATAAGGAAAGATCCTTGACTATTTGGAATGTTTTTCATGCAAAAGAAGACCCAAATGTTTGGGTGATTGATAGTGATTGCTCCATTCACATGAGACTCAAGCTTGACAAGAGAGATACAGATGTAGGGAAGCAATGCAACTCATTGGTTAGTAATGGAATCCCAAATGATTACCCATTTATTGTCTTAATTTACATTTCATTTCATGGTCCACACTACTCTTCTCCCCTTGCAATAAATGAACCAAATAATCATGTAATGCGCATAAATGATATGAACACGTTTCAAAGTGTTGTTATACCTCATGTACCTACCCAAATTTATGCATATGAGTAGCCATCTAATATTTACTCACCTAAAAATGGCAATTCAAATGAATATGAACCTCTCGTTTTAAGTAAAGTAACATCCATTGATAAAAATCAGATTAAGCCCTAGACTTTTCATTAGTAATATGCAAATATTGTTGATTCCATGGCACATGTTTAAGCATTGATTGACAATGAGATGAGGGTGTTTTCAAATAATGGAGGTATTGCATTAGAAAAGGCTAAAGGGAAAACTTGTGATGAGAATAATTCAAGAAAGGTACTCAAGGTTGTTGATGTTAATTGTATGATTTATTTATTTCCAAGTAGGCAAGAAGTAAGTAGTGTTGATCATGTGCATGTTAATGATGAAAACCTTGTTGACAATAATTATAATTCTATTGATTCACATTGTATGCTTTCACTCTATGATAAGACTCAAGCTACTTGTCCTATTTTCCATAATAACCTATATGAGTTAGATTCAAAATCATATGAAACACACACACACACACACACACACACACACACACACACACACATATATATATGATGGTGACTTAGATAATGTTGTTTCTCTTACTAATGAAGATCTAAAAGTGTTGAGCCCCCTCATCCTCTTTCTACTTATGAAGATGATTGTGTTGATTATGATTTTGTTACTCAAAGTGATGACACAATGCAAATAAATGGAATGGGTGTGTTTCAAGAGGAAATTGCACCTACAGTTAGTGAAGTCACATATTGTGATCAGCCAATAGACGTGGTATGTACATCTAAAACTAACTTTTAAGGGTTCTCAAATATGTTGTATGATGAGATAATAGAAGTGAATAATTCCATATCATTCTATGGTGTTCTTGACCATGATTTTCATATGTTTTCAAATTTATTATATGAAGAGGCAACATCATTTTCATAAAATTGGGATATTGCATTAGCTTATGAATATTGTTGGCTTGATGATGATGATATAGTTTTAATAGGCTGTTTGATGAATTTATTTGTGTTTTCATTGATGGAAACCATGTTTGTTCATTCATATAGGTCATCTAGACCAACTGGTATAGCCTAACCATTAGTGGAATCAATTAGACAACAAAACTGCTAAGTTGTTGTCAACCGATAAACAGGAATAGAGCGATGATCAAGAAAATGGTATGGAAGAATGGAGAAGAGTTAGACATTGCGGTTTTACAGGAGTGTTGGAAATAGGAACATGCACCTATGTTCCAAATTGCATCAACAAATTCGATGTATTGAGCGAGTTATGAAGAATTTTCCAGTCACAGCCAGGAGGAATAGAGAACCGGTATAACAGAGTTAGTTTGATCGGTAACCGGTAGACTTATTGTTATGTTTTTGAGTTATGAATTGTTTTACAAATAAAAGAAAAGTGTAATGAGAAAAGGTGACTAGATTCAATGAACCTAGGGAATTGTTCAAAGGTTCTTAACCGAATTAACAAAGTTCTTTATAAGGAGATATAAGTTGTATGATTTCATATATCAAGAGTGAGAATTTGATCGAGTGGTTGAAGGAGAAGTCAAGGTTTGATGTTTAGTTGGTGATAAGAAGTGTATATAATCAGGCATAGAGGTGCTAACTTCAGATTAGCTAAACGTGTTGTCTTCCTAACAGCTGCAACAAGAAAATCCTCTAACAAGGTCACTCCTAATAGGTTGCGGTAGGATCCGAGCAGGTTCAAAGGTGAAATCCTCTAACCAGGTGACACATTAGCTTGTGTTTGTAAATCCGAGTAATGTGGGTAGCTCCTCATAGGGCTAGGTCATAACAAGCCTTATTGTATAGCTCTTAATCGGGCTAAAACACTCTTAACCGGGTGTGCCCCTAACAAGGTAGTTGTATGATCTTAACCGGTTAGATCTCTATATTGAAGTTAGAAGATCTTTGTGGGTACTAATTCCCACCATGGTTTTTCCCAGTTGAGTTTCCATGTGAAAAATCATTGTGTTATGGTGTGCATGTTTTTTTGGATGTTTGCTTATGTGGTTATATTTCCTGCATGCTTATTGATTTTCAAGTTGGTGAAAGTAGTTATCAGATTTATTAAGTTTTTTCTTGCACTGATTCACCCCCCCCCCCCTCTAAGTGCCTTATAAGTTTATCAATTGGTATCAAAGCCTAATTCCCTTAAGGCTTAACTGCTTGGGAAGGATCTCTAAGGCTAACATAGGGGAAGGTTCAATGAGTTAGAGAGAGGTTTCAAATAGGCTTGCAGAATCTAAAGAAGCCCTTGATGAACTGAAGGTCAAGTACAAAGATTCATTGGCTAAGAGAAGAGAGTTGGTTGAGAAATTATTGGAACTCAATGAAAACAGTTCATCTGAGGAAGCAACCATTGATGCCTTGTCTGAAGAGGTGGAAAAGATGAATGATGAAAAGACAAATCTGAGGAGAGAGTTGGAAGCCAGGAGGGAAGATCAAGACAAAATAAGAGATAAGGAGCATGAGATCTTTAAGATGAACCAGGAGATTTGTATCCTCCATGCACATCTTCATGAGGAAAAAGAGGAAAAAGACGGAAAACAAGCTAATCTAGACATGGCTATGTCTCTTAGAGAAAGTTTCAAAAAGAAGAATGAGGAACTTACCAAGGAGTTGGCTGATGCAAATGAGTTATTAGCTAAATTCAACAAGAGCACTGCTATTCTTGATGAGAAGATTCAGATACAAAGGCATAAAGGAGATACACATGGCTTCGGATACACAACCTTTGAACAAGGAGAGCCATTTGGTACCAAGGACACTATGCATGAAGCCAATTATAATTTACACCAAAGACCAAGAAGAACACCAGTAAGAGAACCTACAAACCAGTATGTTTTAACTGTCATAAGTTAGGTCATACTGCAAATGTTTGTAGAAATAGATCCAATACTTTTGATGGATATACACCTAATGCATATGAAGGATATAAGCCTAGTACTTTTGATGGATATTGCTTCAATTGCAACAAGTATGGGCATGGAGTTGTTGAGTGCAGGTCAAGAGTGAATAATCAAAGATCTTACATGGATCAGAGGTCTAAAGGTGAATGGAAGAGATCTTACAATGACCGGAGGAACCCTACTTGGTAGAGACCTTATGTGAACTGGTCTAGTCCATATGAAATGGAGAATAGATGGAATGTGGCATGTTCAATCTATCACAACTATGGTCATGTGGCTATGAATTGTTGAAGAAGAACTGATAGAGGTAATGTTGGACCCTGGAGAGCATCTGGAATGACATGTTTCCACTGTCACAAATTTGGATACATTGCAAGGTTTTGTAGAGCTATAATGAACCAACCGGATAATCAGTCTTTTGACCGGAAAGGAAAGAAGAAGGTAGATGTGGAAGAAACTAGAAGTGAGATGAATAGGATATGGAGGAAAAAAAGTGAGAAACCATCAGTAGAATCCAATTATTCACTTGGTGTGGAGAATCCCTCACTAGAAAACTAAGCTATGTATGAAGCTTAGGGGGAGCTTATTGTCAGATCCATTTCTGGACCCCCTAAATGGTGTGCGGTAAGTCAAATCTGTATGTTTTGATGCAATATGATGAAGAGATTTTGAGATGTAACCGGTAAATTGGATGTGATATATGAACCAGTAGCAAGTTCTAGAGTTGAACAATGATTAGGGTATGTTCAACCGGTCTACAATTAAATGTAGTTGGTAAAAGGCAAATAAAAAGGTGTTTTACAGTCTCATTTCCCATAGCATTTTTGAGAGCACATTTGGAGAGCGACATAAACATAAAAGAGAATTTGATTTCTACTTTGGCAAATTTGATAGCGGATTGTGAAGATTTATGGAAAAGTGAATCAGTGGAAGAGCATTCAGGCTAGAAACCCTAGCTTTGAAAAAGTCTAAAGGTATTTCTTTGTGAATCAAAATCTATGTTTGAGTTTTTCACAATGGATACACCACATATTGTTGATATTATCGAAAGACCTCGATCAGAATTTAAGAGACATCCTCATAAGTCCATAGAGACAAATCCAATTGGAGCCCTATCCATCTTGCCTTGTGAAGTTTGCATGTTGAGTACATTCGATCATACATCCATTGCAAACTGGAGGATTTGGGCATATTTTTCATCTTTGATCAATACTTAACACTGTGTGATAAACAAGGATTGAGAAAGGATGAATTCATAAGGGTATCCGATAAGGGTTTTCACAATGTTGTAAACTTTCTAGATGATTTTGAAGAAGAGAACTTGAGATATATTATGAGTAGGAACCACAATCAGTTTATGTGGTTGGATAAACCACACAAGATCACAAAAGAGGCCATCCATGTTGTCACTGGATTATGTGCCACTGGTGAAGTCCCTATTTTGAGATCAATCTTGAAGGATGAGGTTATCCATTTGACAAAGTCAAAGTGGGATGGTCGTGCCATGATGGTGAATAATATAGAAGATCCAGAAGTGAAGTTTGCATCCATGGTCATCGGCTATAGAGTATACCATTCGAGCCGGATGAATAGCATTCCCAGAGTTGCTATCCACACAACATACCAGATGTTAAAGGATAATGTTGTTTATGACCTAGCAGAGGCCTTGAGATCCCAACTGGTATTGAATATTGAATCAATCAAGAAGGACAAGTGCCAAAATTTCAAGTTTGGTCAGTTGATTATTGGATTGTTTTTCTATTTCCAAAATTACTTTCCCGGTATAGGTGATATCCAATTGTCTGAGAATACATCGATAGTCTTGCAAATCAAGAACAACATTAAGATGCTTGGAAATGAGTTCACTAAGACTATCTGGGGATACTTCAAGGAATTCCAAAAGAAAATGCATGACAGAGAGAGGATACTAGAGCATGTGGTGAAAAGGTATGAAAACTCCATTTGTTTTATGGTTGGTACCGATACTTGTCAGATGGAGGCTGCTGATCCAAGGACTTCATGGGTCATGCCTATGGGGTATGAGGTAGAAGAATATATCTTGATTATTTATGTTGACCACCTCCTATCTAAACTGGTAGATCCAAGTGTATCTAGGTTTGGCACATTCAAAGAGAAATCACTAAAGGTACATGTTAAATTGGCCAAACCGGTAATAGACAAAAAGATTAGGAAAGAGGTTGAGGAATTTATTGTTGCAAAAGGCTTCAAAAAGGAGATGATTGATGAAGCAAGAACTAGATTTAAAGCACATAAGACAGGAACCTCAAGTGTCTCCATAGGTAGAAAAACTAGGAGTACAAATGTCAAGAAGGAGAAGCCCCCTCCTCCTCCAAAGATACAAATTAGGAGAAGAGAAAAGGAAGAGAAGCCTCAAGCACCTAAAGTATCAAGAAAAAGAAAGAAAGAAAAAGCACAAAGAGTTTTTAAGGCTATAGCAGAGGAAGAGGTAGAAGAAACCTAATTAGAAGGTGGTAAGAAAGAATTGAGGGAAAGTGGCAAGATGTCTAAAGTGGTTGGTTCACCCATTGTCAAATTAGTTAAGCCATAGGGAACTATACCTATTTCTCTTGAGAAGTTGTTGAGTAATATAAGCAAGTATGGAATGTTGATTGGTGTACATTTTTTCTTCATTTTAAAATAACATCCCTACTTCTAATAATCCTCCTTGTAAAGGATCCCACAACCGATAACCTGACTCATTATCAACATATCCTAAGAAAATACATTTAAGTGACTTTTCATCCAACATGGACCTTTGTTGATTAGGAATATGTGCATATGCTTCACATCCAAATACTTTTAAATAAGTATGGTACAAATCTTTACCAGTCCATACCTTTTCAGGAATACCACCATTTAATGAAGTCATGGGAGAACAATTTATTAAGTAGCAAGTTGTATTAAGAGCCTCTACCCAAAAATATTTTGGCAAACCAGAATTTAAAAGCATACTCCTTAATTTTTCCATTATTGTTCGATTCATTCTTTCAGTTGTTCCATTTTGTTGTGGGGTGTGTGGAACTGTTTTAATGTATCCCATGCTTACTGCATTACTCTTCAAAAAATTTAGAATAATATTCCCCACCATTATCTGTTCTAATACATCTCAGCAATTTATTAATTTCTCATTGAACAACCACATGAAATTTCTAAAAAATATCAAAAACATGATCTTTGCTCTTCATAGGATAAGTCCACACCTTCGATGCATCATCAATAAAAGTTACAAAATAAATTGCTCCTCCTAGTGATTTTACATTAATTGGGCCACATACATCAGAATGTATCAGATCTAATATTTATGTATCTCTTTTAGGACTATCTCTTATAAATGATACCCTTTTTTGTCTACCCATAACACAATGTTCACAAAATTTAAACTATGTACCTTTTATGCCAGGTAAAAGCTTTTGTTCGGCAAGAATTTTCAGGCCTCTTTTAGTCATGTGGCCAAGTCTTTTGTGCCATAAATCTACTCCAGACTCCTCCTTTGCAATAGCAATAATGCCTAATCTTTGCAACTTTGATTTCAATCTATAGAGAGAGCCTATTTTCTGCCCTTTTGCAACAACTAGTGAACCTTTTATAATTTTCCATCCTCCTTTTCCGAACGCTGTATGGTAGCCTTCATCATCTAACTTTCCAAATGAAATCTAATTCATTCCAAGTTCTGGTACATGCCTAACCTATGTAAGCAATAGACTATAGCCATCTTCTATTTTTATTAGAATGTCTTCTATTCCTTCAATATTACAAAGACTCTTATCACCCAAGCAAACTTTACCCATATAACCAGATCTATAAGAAATAAAACTTTCTTTTTTTGGTGTAACATGATAGGAGGCTCCAAAATCTAAAATCCAATCACTATCATAGTTAGAAGTAGAAAGACATACATCCTCATAAGGTACAGTAATTAATACCTCTCCTTCTAACAGGACAACAGTAGTTTTCTCATTATTGTTGGATATCTTTTGCTCCTTTTGTTCCTCCTTTGATTTCCAACAATGCTTCCTTTGTTCCTCCTTTGATTTCCAATATGGCCAAGTTTTACACAATGATAGCAAGTAATTCTTCCATGCCTAGACTTTGACCTGCCTCTAGAAATTGATCTCTTGGAGTTATTTCTATATGGCTTCCTTCCATGATCACTCAGGGTTAATGGCTCCATATTTGGCATTTCCTCTCCCATATTTCTTCATTCAATAAACTGTTAGAAACCTCTTCAGAAGATAATTTACCTTTTGGTGCTGCATTACTTATGGTGACAACTAAGTTTTGCCAACTATCAGGCATAGAACTTAATAGTAGAAGAGCTTGAATCTCACCATCAAAAACAATCTTCAATGAAGTCAATTGATTCGACACTGTGTGCGACTCATTTAAATGTCTAGCCACTGAACTTCCTTCCCTCATTTTGAGATTAAATAATCTTTTCATCAAAAATAATTTATTGACTATTGTATCTCATTCATATAAGTCATGAAGCTTTTTCCATAATGATGCAGTTGTCTTTTCTTGTGACACATGGAAGTATACCATGTCTGCCAAAGATTGCCAAATAGTAGCAATTGTCTTTCGATGTAACTTGTCCCAATCTTCATCACTCATATCTTGTGGTTTCTTTGATTTTCCCTGAATTGGCAACTATAAATCATTGAGGGTGAGTATGTCTTCCATTTTCGACCTCTATATATTAAAGTTTGCCCCTATAAGATTTTCAATAATTATCATTGATTCCATTGAATCGCCTGCAAATAAAACTTATACACACCAAATCTACAACAAAGGCTTAGCAAGCTCTGATACCAGTTGTTATGAATTAGCGGTAGCAAGACAACCAATAAATACCTAAACTAAATATTTTGTACAATGGAATACCTAAAACATCGCTCAAAATAAATAAAATAACAATATAAAATGGACACGGGAAAAGGATCAACAGCATTTTATTAATCACTAATCACGGAAATGTATGATATAGATATTCTGGAAAGTGACAAAGAAATTGTCCACCGAACAACCTTTAGAAACAGAAATGGTTCCAAACCTAATCTCCTCATAATAATAATTTATTTTGTTTGAGCTCACAAATAACAGTTCTAACATGGAGATTGTTTCATGGTTGCACAAAGGTTTTGATGTTGTTATTACTGGTCTCCTCTCCAACATCAGATTTCAGACTGCAAGAACTACATATATCTTATCTTCAATATTATAGAAAAGGTAAAATTTCAAAATTTGATGAAAACCAAAGGGAGAATGCATAAAGTGAGGCTAGTAATGAACTATACAAATTATATTTGGCATTGTTTTGTAATTTTACCAAAGGAACTGATTTCACTATTGAGCAGCACAATTAATTTTTCATATGCAGGGGGGAAGATATTTTCACAAGAGAAACAACGACAAAGGCATAATAAGACAATTTTATTGCGAGTGTCTGGTAAAATATTATTTTGAAAAGGGAATATTATTTTTTCACTCTGGGAACAATGCAATAACAAACCAATTATTTTTCACTAGGGCATTATCTTCTCACATGAGCAGGGTAATAATGTAGCAGTAAAATTTTTCCACCAAATATAACTGTTTTCATGGGATGGGTATGTGAAAAGTGGAAAAGGTTAAAAAGGGAATATTTTGCCATTTAAGAGTAAAGTGCAAAGTGCAGTCAAATAAAATATTTTGCACCAGTTGAATTATTGTCATGGGAGTACACAGCCAAGCATATAATAAAGTGGTGTAACAAATATTTCATTATGTCAGGAAGAGGCAATTGCACAACATAAAAAGACAAAGCTCATTGTTGCAAATATAATAAAGGAGGGAAAATGCAAATCACAAAGTAGAGAAGTAGTGGAGGGATTAAAAAAAATAAAAAAATTGTTACAAATTAGATACAATGGGGAAGATGGACAATTGTTAGCTACATAACAAATCTAAAAACTTCTCCTTCTTCTTTATATTCTCCTTCCCTCTCATTTGTGGAGGCTATGAACATCATTTTTAGAAAATGGAATAGAGAAATGTACAACTTAGGGTTGAAATTTATCAAAAAAATGAGCATGTAAATTTTTTCAGTAGTGTTAATCAATTTGAGTAGATTGAATAAAATATTGCAGAAGGTGTCTCCATTTTTTATTCTCAAATTACATATGAATCAAATATATCAAGGATTTTTTGATTTGTCATTGCAATCCTTTTGCAATCATGTGATGTGTGTATAGGCCTCTTCATGGAAGAATTAAATTTTGTATGCAGGTTATTGTGGGTTTGAGAGAATGAAATGGATATGTAAGTATGATTATGTAATAATATGAGAGTTTGCATTAATGTCAATATTATTGTGGAAGGGCCATTGATTTGAAGTGATTTGTTGTTTAAGTTTGCACTCATGATTTTAGATTTGACACCATACCCAATGGTTAGGCACTAATCTATAATATTTTCCAGATCTGGTTTAACAACATTCGTATTATCAAAATCTCTTTTAAATATCTACTCTAGGATTTAGGTTTAGTGTAGGAATTGTTTCCAATTGCTAAGTGAATGTTGAAATACCAAGGCTGTAGCCATAATCAAAGTTAGTTTAGAGATGAGTAGATTATGTAGGCATTGTATAGGTACACCTAACTTGGTCTAGCAGAGCCAAAAGTAAATCTCATTCATTGGCCAAATCCAACTCTAGTCTAAGCATAAGAAATTGGCTAGTATTTAGGATTTAGTAAATCTATTGATTTGGGAACCAACACTATATCTTGAGCTTCCTTAAATTGGCTCTACATTACAAATCAATTGAAAATTTCTAAGGAATGTCAAGGCTATGGCAACACTCTTCTTTTTTTGTATTTGGGAAATAAATCTTTAAATATTTGAATATATCAATTTATCATTTATCTTTTATCAAGTCTCATATTCTCTTCCCCATAGAATAGGATTGACACCATATCCATATTTTATTATTATATATCTACTTTTAAGTTTCTAATATTGCTATGACTTAAAATAATAATTTTTCACTTTTATCATCTTCTATATTTGACTATTTATGGAGGCCAAAAGAACAAAATGGGGGTTTGACTAAAGAAAACCCCTAAACAACCCCCAATATTTCTCTTTTTCTTTGTGTGTGTTAGTTTGACAAAATCTAACATAAAGATGAGTGTTGTGGGAGTCATTGTCCATCAACCATATCAGGATGCCAATGTGATGCGTTGCAATCTACAATATACACGCGTTTCAAAATAAGAGCTCCTCTTCTCAATGTGTATTCTTCTTTGCTTGAACTTTCATTTTTTGTGGCAATTAGATTTTCCTCTAAATTTGTATATATCTTTGTTTTACTTCTTCTCTACTTTGATTAATTAATAGCATGATTATTTATGTAACATAAATAGCCTATATTTTACTTTTTAGTGAGCTATTTTCAATTCTGCATCAAGTATATCAATTTGATTTATATCGTTTGAATGTAACTTTGAAATTTGTTATTCATACTTATATTTTTTGTAAGTATCAAATTTTCACCATTACACAAGGGTTGGTATTTTAGTTCATAGGTGGGTTCCACAAGAACTGATTTTGGGGTTGGATATAAAGAAATTGAGGACTTTTCATTTTACAATTTTTAATGGTATTGACTAGATTGCATTTCTCTATGGAGTAGTTTTTATCATTGACACAAAAAAGTCTTTTTTATTTAGTGGACACTCCCTTAAGAGGTGTTTATTATGATACCTAGGGTAGTAAATCGACAAATCTTTTATAGTTTCATTTTTAGCTTAAATTTCATCCAATGTGGTAATTAGTTGACCATAATGTTTATTATTTCATTGTTGTCATTTGCATGCTTAGATTTCCTAGGCCCTCCCATTGTCTTGGAATAATTACAACAAAAATCTAATATGTCAAAGAGGCAAAGATTTTTTATATCACCATTTACCATAAGATCAAGGGTTTGTCAAAATTCTTCTTATAAAACTCTTAGAAATATTATTTTGTTGAATTCAAGACTCAAAACATCTCCACACAATCATTAAATAAAGATGAAGAAATATAGATAATCCTTCATAGTTTCAATCTCTTGGATTCATTTGGAGAGAGTCCCTCATATTATTGACCCTGCAATAGTTTTTATACTTATTTAAAAATAATGTCCAACTTTTTCTATGAGATATCTATAGTAAACTATGTCCCATGAGATAGTGCATGGTTGAATCCTTTACTAATGATTGATTTTGTAGTCATATGTTTGATATAAGATTGTAAATTTAAAATGAAACTTTTTGTTTTTTCATTCTTAAGAGTCCATCCCCTTAGAGGTAGACAATATTAAGGGGAGATATTTTCTATGCATATTCAAAATTATTTTTCATTATGTTTGTTGGGATAGAGTCTTTTGGTTAACTAGTCTCTTTGACTATTTATAAGCTTTTTGCTTATTTTTGTTATTTATATGGTATGAATCCTTTTGGATTAAAGTTTTGGGTGCTTGTAAAACATACAATAAATTACATGGATATTTCTTCTCTAATTTGTCTTCGGAATCAACTTCTTATTCGGTTTTTTTTTATGTTTTTATTTTCTTGAACTTTTTCTATCTAAATTATTCTTAATAATCTTTATTTTTTATAATGAAAAAGAAAAGGACTATCTTGAAACTCATAATATATGAGATGATTACAATACATTTTTAGGCTCACTATCAAGGAAGCACATTTCTGCCTAAAGGACTTCTAGCATAGAGCGCACAACCCTGGGGTAAGATAAAAAACCTACAATCTAAAGATGACTCCTCCATAACAGGTTACAAAGAATATATGAATTAACAAGTAGGCCTTCAACAATACTTCTTTTAGCAATCTCTAAACATGAAGTAATCCTTGAATCTCTGTCTCAAGCGACCAACTCCACAACAATCACCACACACAAATTAAATTTGTCACAACTAACTTATAAAAATGATATAATCATATAGGTTCAACACACACATTGATCCACTCACACACATACACTCACATCGTGAAGATCACATTGATCTTCTATATATGTTATCTTCTTCATTGCAAACACCAATTAGGTTGGCCATGATAGAGAACAAGAATAGGTGCTATCAAATCGGACACCAAAATATAATTGTGGTGGAAGTGTTGCAATCTAGGAGATAGATAGGACCTAAAACATCTTAACACTTCTTTCCAAGCAACTAGGAACAATTCTGTCATGTCCCCTCTTTAGCTCTATCTAGCAGAGACATGTGAGTTAGCCTATTATGGAGTCTTGTATGTTGGGAATGGTGGATAGAGACTCAGTCAAGATATTCAGTGTTTGGATTTGGTGTTTCTAGCAGTAGTAGACTAGTTTGGAGCAGTTCCTTGATTTTAGGAGGCAGTTCCTACATTTTAGGAGGCAGTTCCTACTTTTTAGGAGGTTGTGATAGCGTCCAGGGTTGGGGTTCCATGAGACCATTCCTTGGTTTCAGTTTCAGGAGATTTGGGTGTGTTTCCTAGTTTCTAGGAGCATCCCTAGATTTTAGGGATGAGACTGTCAGTTGATCCATGATTTTCGACATCAATCATAGACAGGTGATAGGTTCCATTTCAAACTTTTGGAGTCATTTGAGCCTTCTAGAGCTATTTGGGTTATATTTTTAATATATTTAAATATTTCCTAAGTTAGCATTTAATTAATTAAATAAGGCTATGTTTATAGCCATTTTGGAGTAATAAGGGGATTTTGGCTTCATCTAGATGCATATGCCCATGTGTTATAGCTTGTTGGAAAGGTCTTGAACTTTTCTAAATGTTTCCCATTTTTCAGGGACCCTTTTGATGAATGGAATTCTTTTATATTAAAAAAGTGGCGTTTTCTCTATACTTGGCGACTAAAAATGAGAAATAAGACTTTATAAGCCTAAGCACACTTTTCATACACTTTTAGGGTTCAAGCTAGAGGGAAGGAGTTATAAGGAGATGGTAACCTAATTATCAAGTATCTTTTACACATTTCATCTTTGATTTGGAGAATTTGCTCTGGAGAGCGATTTAGCATCTGGGATGAAAACCCCAGGGTCTTGCCTGTCTGGGACGTAGCCCCCAGCACAATGGTTATTTGGTTCTTGTATTCAGTTTTCAGTGCCTTAGAGTTGGTACGACATCTTTTTTGGAGGATTTAGTGAACAGAGTTAGGGTTCAGCGTGGAGATTGGGGTTTCCAGCTTGGCATCACCTAACAGCCATACGGCTATACTTTGCAGCCATTTCTCTTCCCATGTGGAGCTATGTAAGAGCTTTGGATGTTTGCCACAGCTTCCTTCTTGATTTCAGTATTCACTCTTCATTCAGGTTGGACTCATTACTTATTTTAATCTTCCTCGAATTGTTTGGAATCACTATCTGGACAATTATTTGATTTAAATAAATCAAAAACTTGCTTGGTACGATTCTGATTTGGCTGTGTATGAACATTTATTTCCAGTACTCTTTTCATGTACTTGTTCTTCAATTATTACTTGCTGAAAAACTATCAAAAACACAAAAATAAACAAACCTTCTGCAACTTCTGTCTATTCTCTAAAACCATCAAAGGAAACATAGGAAAATATAGTTTATTAATTTAAAAACTACAGCGGATCAGCAAGAGGATCCATTAGGGATCTTTCAATGGTATCAGAGCTTTGATCTTGCCAGCCTATTGGGTGAAGATCAAGAGTTCTAATTCAAATTTGAGTTTAATTGGTTGAAAACCAAATTGGATATCATGATAGGGTTGTTTAGAAATAAACAAGCAGGGAAAGAATTTGAACAAACACCTTCAAGGAGTTCCAAACAGTCTAAGGGTACAACTCCTTCAACAAGTACAAGGAGAAGGTCTCCTACCAAGACATTTAATGATACGGTTATGAGCAGCTATCATCAGTATTGTTCTCTTCCTAAGATGATACGTGAGCTCCTTTCCTTCATACAATTTATGGGTGTACCCAAAGTAGACGAAGATAACTTGGTAGCTACAAGTTCAGATCAGTGGCAAAGAAGAAAAGAAGAATCAAGGGTGTAGGAATCAAGAATGGATAGAGAACTTTTATTTAGGGGTAATATACCTTACATAAGAATGTTTTGGTACCCTCAAGTTCCGATGAGTGGGACAAGAATTTATGTGATGGTTTTGTTAGACATGTGGATTCAACTCAAGGAGACATTAGGACAACTTTGGATAATGAATTGTCCTCACCTTTCGTGCAGGGGATTTCCCAAGAGGCAACTGATTTAGAGGTTAGTAATTCTAATTTTTATGATAGCAGTGAGGTACCTTTGCATCAGCTTGAGGTATCAATGTCTACACTTGTACAAGATGGTGCCAATGGGCTGTCACATGAAGGTATTCAAAATACGGGTACCAATGATGCTTGGAATGTTGAGAACTCATATCATCATGATTCTGATTTTATAGATCAGACCTTAGAATCTAGCCCAGTATGTTCTCTTAGTAGCACTGGACCCTAGGATCATGAGCCAGTGGGTTGTGCAGACACATGGGATGCAGAAGAGAGTGATGGCAGTGCATTTTCAGCAGTATCATCATTGACGGATGTGGTGTTCTCAAAGGCACAGAGCATCAGTACTTTGGATGAGGTTGTATTCATGGCCAAGTGCATACACGATGTTGACTACAGACAGGTATAGGATACAGATACAACTTCTTTCCACAATGTAGATTTTGAGTTTGTACAGTTATAGGAGAGCCAACATTCTTGGACTCCTTATCACCTGATTGGACAAATCAAGGTTGATGATAGGTGTATAGACATAGTTATTGAGCATTTCGATGTCGCTCACCAGTTGTTGGCTACACATAGTTGGAGCACCCTCATGATTGATGAGCAAGTCAGCAATGATTTTTCCTTACTAGAGTTTCATGCTCTTTATGGAGCCATTGGGATATTGCAGCATGAGTATTTATAATTAGTGGCTGACCGAGATTATCTCCTTCAAAGGGATTTTATTAGTTATGGTGCTTTGTTGAGGGAAGAGGAGGAAGTTGATATCCTCTCTCAGGAGCTTGAGGTGACTGTTGTTGCATGGGAGGATACATAGTTGTCCCTTCAGGAAGCGAACTCCAGATTGGAGGAGCTTTCTGATAGATTGAGAGTGGCACAGACATCATCAGCGACAGATATAGTACAGTGTTCTATTGTGACACTACGAGGTTCACCAGAGAGTTGTGATTTGACTCATGATATTACTCCATCATTGTTTTCATAGGCGACTAGTAGTTTGTCAGCTGGTTGGGAGTATGATACTCCTGTTGACTTCTTTCCTTCTCTGGAAAGCAAATCTTCTTTTACACCTCTTACAGCTGACGAGGGAAACTAGTATGTTTCACCATAGAGCCACAGTGCTCAGTTGAGGTGTATTATAGATTTTGGATCTCAGACATATGAGTTGTCTTCAGATTCATGGTTTGAGAGCAGTGGGAGTGATGCTAAGTTTGATGGACAAGATTATGACATAGAGCCATTGAGTGAGCCTACGCAAGTCCATTTAGATTACCTCATGAGGAGTACACTTCATTTCTCTTTTAGTTTGATTGTAGATGATTGGATGGGTCACAAATGTGAGTTGGTTTGGGACTTATACTATTCATGTTGCGATAGTGCTCTCCCATCTTCAGAGGATAGAGTTATTGATTGTAGGCACCTGATCCAGCAGTTTGGGATGGATTGTTTGCGGGATCAGCAAACAATCAACCATTATGATGAGCAGTGACCATCAGAGTTTTTCATCTCCTTGACACAAAGACTTCATCCAGGATCATGGGGGAAGGATGATGCATGGATTAGCAGGTGTGTTGTTCTGGATGGTTATCACAGGTGTGAGAGTTTCACAGTGGCTATAGAGAGACATGCTATCGAGGATGCCTCTTACTATCATTGTCTCTTCATGACAGATGGATGTGGATTTATTTTTATTTGGGATCCAAGTGTTGATTCATTTGATACAACATCTTATAGGGATTATAGTATGTTTCTCCAGATATTAAGATTATATGGCACTTATATCAGAGGAGAGCAACAGGAGCAGTTTATGTCCTATAGGTGGTTTGTGTGGGATCATGGTATAGACATGTGTAATACCTTTCTTTCATGGATCCTACATGGGTTGCTTCACTTCAGATGTATAGATGTAGTCATGGGTGTGTGGTTGTTGACACTTGGACGGTATGTTCAGAATTTCATGAGGATGGAGCTGGAGTTTACCCACTATCTATCTCAGTTTATCGAGCAGAGTGGGATGACAGTTGATCCATAGGTTGATTGTCATCAGATAGATGATGTGGATGAGTTATGTGATGTTACTCCTAGTGAGTACTTTGAGCCAGTTGATGTGGCAGTTTCACCTGATTCTCTAGATAGGGTGATTGTTTCATTGTTGGTTGGTAATTACATATTTTTAGATGCCAGCCTGGATAGTGATGATTTTAGTCAGTATTATATATTGTCTAGTGAGTTGGCATTAGATCTTCTAGCACATCAACAGTAGTGTGTGGCAGTTGTGTGTCACTTGTGTCAAATGGGGTCAGATCACAGAGGGTCTTCCATGGATTGGCATTCATTGGATATTATGACGGATGTTATGCATGTTGGTGATCACCGACACACTAGTGATCTTGGCATTTATGGATATTTGATCTATGGAGATGATATAGTTTTCCATTTCTCACTTGAGGTATTCAACAGGAGCTATGCTTCACTCTGGGACCCAGGCAGTGTTTATTTGACAACACAGGTGCTTCAGTGTTTTGAGGATCCATTCCAGACTGGGGTATTGCATGTTGTTTATATCAAAGATGAGCAGCAGTTACATGTAATGATTTGTTTACGTCTTATTTGGGATGGTGGAGGATTGGTGTTTCAGTTGCTTGTGGGCAAGCATCTCTGAGAGGGGAGGACTGTCATGTCCCCTCTTTAGCTCTGTCTAGCAGAGACATGTGAGTTAGCCTGTTATGGAGTCTTGTAGGTTGGCAATGGTGGATAGAGACTCCATCAAGATATTCAGTGTTTGGATTTGGTGTTTCTGGAAGTAGTAGAGCAGTTTGGAGCAGTTCCTTGATTTTAGGAGGTAGTTCCTACATTTTAGGAGGCAGTTCCTACTTTTTAGGAGGTTGTGACAGCGTCTAGGGTTGGGGTTCCATGAGACCATTCCTTGGTTTCAATTTCAGGAGATTTGGGTGTGTTTCCTAGTTTCTAGGAGCATCCCTAGATTTTAGGGATGAGATTGCCAGTTGATCCATGATTTCCGACATCAGTCACAGACAGGTGACAGGTTCTGTTTTAGACTTTTGGAGTCATTTGAGCCTTCTGCAGCTATTTGGGTTATATTTTTAATATATTTAAATATTTCCTAAGTTAGCATTTAATTAATTAAATAAGGCTATGTTTATAGCCATTTTGGAGTAATAAGGGGATTTTGGCTTCATCTGGATGCATATGCCTATGTGTTATAGCTCATTGGAAAGGTCTTGAACTTTTCTAAATGTTTCCTATTTGTCAGGGACCCTTTTGATGAACGAAATTCTTTTATATTAAAAAAGTGGCATTTTCTCTATACTTGGCGACTAAAAATGAGAAATAAGACTTTATAAGCCTAAGCACACTTTTCATACACTTTTAGGGTTTGAGCTAGAGGGAAGGGGTTATAAGGAGATGGTAACCTAATTATCAAGTATCTTTTACACATTTCATCTTTGATTTGGAGAATTTTCTCTGGAGAGCGATTCAGCATCTGGGACGAAAACCCCAGGGTCTTGCCTGTCTGGGACATAGCCCCCAGTACAGTGGTTATTTGGTTCTTGTATTCAGTTATAGTAAACATCTCCTCCAAGATAAAACACTATAAAAATCAATGAAATTCATTTCTTGGACCACTGATGACAGATAAAGAGACTGTCAGTGAACAAAAATTACTAACCAAACTAGATGCAACACCAAGGACTTGAAAAGATAGAAGTTCAATATTCAAAAAGTATAAAAATTATATTCAACTTTGGAAGACCATATATACAAAAGTGAAGGAATGCATAGAATTCTTTTAGGCACACATCAATACATACTTATATCCTGACAATAGTACCTTATCATTTAGTATATCATCTTCATTATATTGTCGTGCATCTAATCCTCATATTAATATTTGAACATCAACATACCATTGTTACAATCATTATTACCAACAGTATCAATACAACCAACATAATGCAGACATAAGACACCAAGGAGGTGGATATCCATAGACCATCTGCCACCGATAATCAATTGTTTCTCTCATCAACCTCTTCATACTAGTTAAGAAAATCATACCATTGTAATAAAATTCGTAGCCATGACAAACAACATCCAATGCATTCACATCATCTCATCCTTAATGATCTACTCATACATAGAGATAATCATGTCAATCATAATACTACTAACATCGAACACTTCTTCAACAATTTCTTTCCAATATACTAATCTTAAACCATTGCATATCTCATAGAACAGATTTTATCATCATATAATAAAAAACATCTCCATCAACTCTCTCCATAGACTAACATCAAATATTAGTACCATCAACCATGTCATCAAAGCATGTTAGATATCAACACTAGGATGGTGGACATCAAACACAAAACATCTTCTCAACACATCCTTGAGATCCTTCACAATCTATAATAATTATCTGCATAAAAATATATTGGACACACTTTTGTACTATCCATGGTCTTCCTCCAAGTGAAAACACTTGGCCAAGAGCATCAATATGAGTTGATAGATAATCTACCATAAATAATCATCAACCAATATTCTATAGAGAACCATCGACCAATCCGCCACGGAGAACCATCAACCAAAATGAGTGTAGACACCATATAACTTTATTGTTAATGTAGCAAGAAAGATGGCAAGCAGGCAACCATAATTACCATATCCATAAAGACACCTTGACATCTTTCACTAGTTGGGAACCCTATTATCAATGACACCTCAACTTTTGTCACCAATAGAGACACCTTAACATATATAACCTATCAAGAACCACATCATCAATGACACCTCAACATTTGTCACCAATGAAGAACCATGTATACAACATATATTATTAGACATTGGGTTGACACCAATGACAACACATATTTCCAACAACATCCTACAAAATTTGAATGTGTCAATTTTTCCTAAATCAAAAGAAACTACCACATGTAGAAAATATCTTACGAAGGCCTTGAGAAAGTCAACTTTGACCAAAAATCAAAACATAAAAAATAAGGTCTAGAAACATGACACTTGTATCCATAAGGTAGGGAATTCTATTTCTCACATGATACTTTTTATCTCACAAAATAATAATATATTTAATAAGGTTTTAAGCATAATTTTTATTTTTTAAAGGAAGAAAACTATTAAATTTTGAAACCGACCATTGAATAGAACTCCAATATTTATCTCCTAAATTAAAATAAACAATCCAAAATATAAATATATCCTTATGGTCCTAGCATGCACAACAAAACTATTTTCAACTCAAATAAGTCTTTTCTACTCATTCAATTATAGGACTTTTTTCCCATAATCTTACCTCTTTCTTTGCTTATAAAAAAATTTAAAACATTATAATTTTGAAGTATAAATTACACTCTATTAACCCTTGATAAAATTAATAAATATGTGTCTCCCTATTGTGGACTTGAAAAAAGAAAGAGTTGAAAGTTTAATAAGATATTTAAAGTTTAGAAAATTAGCTCTTCCCAAGCAAGCTACCAATGCAAAAAATTATTTCTTTGAGAGCTAAAGATGCAAAAAAGTATTCTTCCCATGAACAATCTCGATCCCAATTCCAATCCAATCCATACCCAATGATACTCAAAATCCAAGTGTAGCCACCTCTTTCAATTTCACGTCTAAAAGAATAAGAAGAGGGAGGATAGTATTCACCAAAAGAAAAGTGAATTAATAAATAGAAACCTTTCATTTTCCCTTTTATCCTTTTTCTTCTTCCTTCTTCTTCCCCTTTTCTATTTTGCATAAAATAATCATTTTCAAAAAAGGCTTTTACAATAATAAATATTTTTCAAACAAATTAACTAAACCTTTGGGAGATACTAAAACTATTAATGTTTCTAAATAATAATTAAATCTATTATTTTCTCAATTAATTAATACATACAATTTAATCAATTGGATATTAAATAAGGCCCAACAATATTTTAAATTCATGATGTGTTTTTTAATAACTCCATAAAAATGTAAAGGGACATTCTACGATGGTTGTTAGATTCAATTTATTTCATCTTCAAGGCATAAAGATCTTTAGAAAGAAAATAATTCACACCAATCATTATGGAAATAAATAAACAAGCAATGGAAATAAATTTTTGAAATAAACATATGCAAAGGACACATATACTTTATGGGTTTAATCAAAACATAGGTATCCAAAATCATAAATCATTAAGATTAGAGGCAAAGTGCATAGAAACCAATAACATTCTTCTATTAAAAACCAAATAGAGTTGGTTAAACAACCAACATACCACATGAAACAAAAGGTGAATAATTTGACCATTGGAACTAGGTAAGGTAAGATGGTCAAGTGAATCCTTGTCTCACATTCATCCATTGGTCAAATACCCATATAAATATAGCCTATGCATTGAAGGTAAAACATCAAATTCTATAATAGATATTATATTGAAGGTAGTTATGTAATCTAGTGAGGTAGCTATGCCTCCCATAATTAATATTTAATAATCAACTCTTTATAGGTTATGAAAAGTTAGGATTTAACACAATATATAATGACAAGTCAAGAGTTAACACATGGGTGGACATTACAAGTCTATGTGAAACATATATCATTTGGTCATATCCTTACATATAGAATACTTCTTCTAATGATATTCACAACCATATGGGATCCTACTTCTTCTCTAATTCCATCTATTATATGTCACTCCTTTTGTGGGTATGCAATGTATCCACTTGATTCATTATTCTTCATCTTTTATTATGATTGTAGCTGCTCACTTCTTACTCCATCTCTTGTGATGAACTATCTTAGGACTTCCTTCTATTTTCACTAACTCATTACATTCCACCCTTGGTTTGTCCCACTTCTATGTAGTGTTAGTCTACTCCATGTTAGGTATTTTGACATTGTTATCAACTAAATATTAACAAATAATGTGGTTGACTTGAAATTCTTCAAATATGGGATCAAAAACTAGGTGTCCTATCCAAAGAGGAATATGTGGTAATTTCTTATAAGATATATCTTTCTACAAAAATATTTATAAATAATTCACATGAGTCCATACGAAAGCTATCTATTTGAATTGGTCAACATGGTTAGGCATCCAGTATACTACACACAACGATATTCTCCAACATTGTTCAACCCATGATTTTTATCATCCAAACAAATGAGCCAATAGCTCTACATATCACACTTATACTATTCATGTGATAATTCATTAAGTGATGCATCTTGATGTGTAAACTCCAAATATTACACTAAACTGGTGATTTATCTTAAAATGTTTTATTTGAGACATATCTCATATTGCACATAAGTTAGTATATCGGGTTTCAATATTGGAACAAATTTTGGCTAATATTCAAATGTGTATGTAGATCAATTGACAAACATTTGAATACCTAGTTCACTAGTATATTAGCCTAAAGATCCCTCACTCAAGAAATGTGAGGGATTAGAGAAACATCGTGAGATTTATATCAATAGGATAAATAAAAAGAAATAACTAGAAAACATTCACATATCAATATAACCAACTCATATATTTGTCAACTACATAATTTTTCTAAGATATATAAAAATGTACTAAGATCATGTGTTCATTCTTATAGCTCTCAATAAGCTAAGTGATAAATATAGGAGGCATACTAAAATAGATTCACAAGACCCTCTTTTAAATTAATTACATTTATTTTTCTTATTAGTTTTTTATTAAGATAAACAGGTTTTATAGGGACCTGAAACCCAAAGTCATTCTTTTGCTCATTAGTTATTTACATCTTTCTCAATTATATTTATTTCCTTAGAAAACTCTATTTTTCTCCTTTCTATTATTTACAATAATATTAGATTCATTTTGACAATAGTCATAATTAAATTCAATTTTAATTAACTAAGATATCTATGTTGGGGTGATTTTGATTTGGGATAGAAAACCTAACAAATTTGGGAAAATGGGTCATTTTGAAATACATGCAAACTACCAATTTAATGGGGCAAAATGTAGAATTTTATCAATTGGATACATATTTCCAATGAAAAATTCCATGCTCAAATCCTCATTAATAATTTCATTTATTCCACTAGGCATTTACCGTCTTGGCTAGATTTACAAACTAAATTTCTAATTGAATAACAAAGATTTTGTCTTCATAAATGAAATTCACACTGTTAATCCAAATGAATATCTTCTTAAAAATGGTTTACATTCATCATTCTCTTGATGGAAGGATTAAGAGTGCTTGGTGGGCACTCTTTGTACTTATTAATATTAGCTTATTTATTAGTTTCTTTCTCCTCGACAAGTTACCAAATTTTCAAAATTTATTATTGATTTTAGGGAAAATCTTTTTTTGTAGTGTTTTCTCTATCAAGGCCCTTTGCTTGGAAATAGAAAAGAAACAAGTGTTTCTCATCCCCTTTGCCTTGTATGTTGTCAACTTGAGGCCATAAAATACTTTATCCACTTTATTTACATGTCCAGTCTATGTAGAAGTGACTTGAGGCCATAAAACATTTTATCAACTTTATTTACATATCTAGTCTATCTAGAAGTGAATTCACACCTTCTTTCCCTCATTTATAATATAATTTATTGAAAATGGGTTTGAAGTGAATTTTAGTACTTTATACAAAGCTCAATCAAATTTTGTAATTTTTAATGTTGAGTTTTTACAATCATGGAAAGAAATGCATTGAGTTATTTTCAATCTTACCTACGATTGATTCCATTTATTTTTGCTTAACAATGTGGTTAAGATTTCAACTATTATTCGTTAGATCTAAGTTCATATGGATAAAATGTGTAGAATGTGGAGTATCACTAGTGACTATTTTATCATTAGGGTAATGTACAATGTTATATTAACTATCAATTGTACCATGGTGTATAATGGGTATGTCAAAGAGGTGTGGAAGGTCAATCCGAAAAAAAGGGTCTATTTTTTGCATAAATTTATGTAGTACATGAGATCAATTGGTAGGAAATTTTGAAAATGATATTGTTAATGCAACAAAGGTCTCAATGGAGAAGTGATAACTACAAATCCACTTTGCATTCACTTAAAAGGATCCAATCACAACTAAAATAGAACATTTGAATTATGAAGATAATCAAGTTCCCTTACCAAAAGTTTCATGTTATTTTTGCAATAAGGGGAGAGAGAGAGAGAGAGAGAGAGAGAGAGAGAGAGAGAGAGAGAGAGAGAGAGAGAGAGAGAGAGAGAGAGAGAGAGAGAGATTAAAATATGAAGGAAGAAATGAGTGTTTGTATATGATTTAGAGAGATAGAAGTAGAGAGATATAAAAAAGAGGGAGTAATGGAGAAATGATGAGGAGGCAAAAGACCGAAAGGAGGTTAACCATTAACCAGCCAACTTCTAAGGTTCATAGACTCAACTGGTAATCCTTGATTCCAAAGATCCTAACACAATACCAAGTCAAGAAATGGTTCAATGACACCAAAAAACACTATGTCCACTTACAGACAACTAACACTCCTCAAGTTCTTGTGTGACTACACACACTCTTGCATACAACGAGTGGACTACTACTGGGCTTAAGGGTTTGAATGGCCCACATGACCAATTCATTACAAAAATAATTGGAGGGGTGTTCTCACAACATTTTAACACAAATGAAATAGTATTTCATGGTTTAGGTCAACCAGAACATCAATCTTGACTCATTCGCCCACAAACCTGAACCGATTGCTATTAGGCCTCATTTTGAAGGAATCGGGTGATAACTTTTGACACCCTAAGGATCTAGACAAAAAAACTATGTTTTCAGATACCCTTTTGGGAGATCTAAACAATATCTTAGTTTCCAATACCAGAATAACTTGCAGATATTCCAACCGGTGCTGCATTAACAGACCTAATAGGGCTTTTAGACCTATTTGACTAAATGCCTTTCACAAACTGGTTTGGTTCTCCTAATGGATGACCACCACTTACCATGAAATATTATACAAACCTCCAAAATACTCTTCTACCACATTCAAACCCTTTCCCAGTTCTCTACCTCTCAATTCTCATGCATTGCACTCATCAAACTGGTCTGTCACATAGAGATGCCAGACCTAGGGTTAGTTCTCCATCTTCTTCACCCTGCTGTATCCTTTTAATGGGTTTTGGTAATTACATATGATACATTGGCCTATCATATCCTGTAATGGTAGAGAGTTTAGTTAAAGATTGATAGGCCAAAACCCATTATTGCAGTCAAACCCTAAGTGTTTAAGAGTTTTAGGCTACCCGGTAAAGATTTACTTGTAGAAATGGGCAGCAATTTGAATGCAAAACAAAGGTAAGACAATCTAATTATAGGATCTATTCCATGATAATTCTTACCAATCTGCCTTCAGTATGAAATCAATAGAAATCAGATGATTTTCTGAGTTTCCAATAGTTCTTGATGCTTCAAATTCCTTTCCAAATCAACCAACACAACCAACATAAACAACGTAACCAACTTACATTCTTTGGTGTTTGGGGCCTTTAAAGGTTTTTCCCAAATGACCATAACCACCTCTAATTGTTTTTCAAACTGACTAACCATTGGAGAATCCTAATTTACAAAAGGTGCAAAATTGTCATGACAACAAATTGACAATAGGACAACTTTTGCATGATTCAACCAACTTAGACTCTAGACTATCATAGTCCCCAAAAATGATTACATTTAACTTTAAAACATAAAAAATGACTCAAATATACTTGTGGTCACTTGATCCCTCAATTTAGACCATTATGACCCTTATTGATTCAATTTTCTATACCAGACCCTAGATGACAGTTTGATCCAAACATGGACAAACCCATCACAATCCTAGGACATTGAATTTAAAAAAAAAAAGGACCCATAGGGTCTTATTACATATTTTCTAACTAATAGAAAATCATTGTGCTCTTGACTCATGCCTTCATAGGTAGGTGCTCCTCCTACACCAAGAAAGAGGGAGAGATGGGAATAGAAAGAAGTAGAGATACAGATAGAAAGGAGAGGCAAAGTATATATAACATACAAATTATAGAGGGATGAGAGAGAGAGAGGGAGAGAAGGATGGAGACAAAAAGAGGGAGAGGGACAAATAGAGATAAAAGGAGGGAGATAATGTGTGTGTGAGAGAGAGATAGAAAGATAAAAATATAGGAAGTGATATATAGAGAGAGTAGGAAGGATGAAGGGAGAGGAGAGAGAGAGAGAGAGAGAGAGAGAGAGAGAGAGAGTTCTCATGAGTGAGAAAGATATAGAGATAGAGATAGGGAGGGAGAAATAGGGAGTGTGTGTGTGAGAGTGAGAGAGATGTGGAGATAGGTATAAAGCGGGAGAAAGATATATATAAATAGATAGATAGATAGATAGAGAGAGGGGGGGGGGAGGTAAGGAGATATAGATAGGGTAGAGAAATAGAGATCCAGAGATAATAATCAAACAAAATACTACCCTAAGAAAAACTCCTCAAGGACACATGATATCCTTAAATAATTGGCATGAAACAAGTAATCTAAAGTTAGTTTCTCTATCTCTTTCTCTCTTGATCTAAGCTTTTAATTTAGGTTTTAAGTTAAAATTCATTTTATTTTATAAATATAATAAAACTTTAAATATAATTATTCTACAATAATTTAAAATTTAATAAGAGAAAAAAAAAATTAAATAATTGTGATATCTTTTCATTTTTATTTATAACTCCATAAGAATACACAAATAATCAAAATGCAATTTTAACCTAAAGATAATTAATCCTTAAAAGAAGAAGAATATGGTGATGATTAGAAGAAATAAATAAATAAAATAAAATATCCTAATAAAAGAAGATAATATTTAAATATATTCTTATCAAAAGAAGATAACACTAAAAGATAGATTTTTAATTCAAAATATAATATTTAACAATAATTAAAATTTTAATAAGATAAGTAATTATAAATTAAACTAATTTTAATAAGTTGTAATTATTATTAGTAAATAGTGAAAATAAATTTTAAACTTAATGAAAAAATAATCCTTAAAAGAAAAAAAGAAAACAATTAAGTTTTCTTTTTTTCTAATAATTTTTTTCATTTTCTAAAATTAAAAAAAAAAAGAATATCCCAATAAAAGAAGATAATATCTAAAGATATTCTTATCAAAAGAAGAAAACAATGAAAATGTGATTTTACTTTTATGCACATTCCTTTTATAATTAATAATATCTAAATAGAAGCACAAAGTTGTGTCACACTTTTATAAATGAAATGGTCAATGGTGATTCAACTTTTTATATTGAATCAATAGAAAGTGAAATATATGTTGTGAATTTTAAAATGAAGTAAACTAATAAAATGCATTTTTTTTGTTGTGTATTTTATGTTTGTAATTTTAAAAAAAAATTAAAAAATTATTTGAATATACTTTCTTATAAAGTAAACACTATAATTTAGTTGCTGATATATGGGCGAAAATTCGCATTTTAGGGTTTCGGAGCACAAGCGAAGTTGGGGTGAGGATTCCCTTTGTGATCCTCTTCCACCTCCAGATCCTTTTGGCATTCAGTCTGACCACATCCCACAATGGGTTTTTCGGAATGCTAAATGGGTCGATGTGTTTTTGCAGGACCAGTCAGAGTGGAATCGAGGGCATCCTGGAAGGCTGAAATCTTCTTATTTTAAAGGTTTCTTTGGTTCTCAGAAGAATTTCCTTGTGCATTCTAAATCCCGTTGGCTTGGGGGGTCTGGAAAAAACCCTCAGGATAAAAATAATACTCAGAAGGGCACTCAAAGAAGTTCTACTTGTTTGGCTCGGCCAAAAACGGTATTACCTCCTGCTACAGCAATGAATAAACCCTTGGTTAAAGAGCCTTTGGTGGAGAAAGTGTGGTCACCAATGTTGTCTATCTCTTTGGTTGATACTCCTTTTGATAAGAAAGCTTAGGGACTTGCACTCCTTGGTGGTTCTTATTCAGGTTTGGGGCGATAATATTTTGCTTTCCAAGGTCCATCATAAAATTCACTCTCTCTGGTATGGTACGCTTTACTTTCAGGTTCTTTCTGTGAATACCTAAATGTTATTTTTGATTTTGTGGATGCTAAACAAAAGGTTTTGGAAAAACCATATTTGTGGTTGGGTCATAATTTAATCTTTGTGGAAAATTGGAAACCTTTTTTTTCTACATTGTAAGATATTGTGAAATGTATCCCTACTTGGTTTTCCTTGCTCGATCTTCCCTATGAATTTTTGGATCTAAATATTTTACAAAAAATTGGGGATTCTTTTGGGAAATTTATTCACTCACATTCAGTTTTCGAGGATGGGGTTTTTAGGGTTAAGATCTATGTTTTTCTTTCTTCATCCTCTATGGTTCCTTCCAATTGTAATTTAAAGTCTATTGATGATATTTAGCGTCAGAGTGTTGTCTGTGATTCTGCTTCATTTTCTAGGGCTACTGTAGTTACGGATTTTGACCTTTTTGCTTCTCTTAGGGGTTTGTCTTTTGAAGACAAGGTGTCTCGGCCTTCAAAAAATTATAGTTCAAAACCTGTTACTCCCTTTGCTAATGTTGATGTTGGGAGCTGACCAAAATCCCCTCCTTTGCAAGGTTTGGATGTTGTTGACATTGAAACTCATCCTTCAGTTGTTCAGAAGGATGGGGATTGTGTGATGGTTTTAGGTTCCCCTTCTCTTATGAAGGATGGCCTGCTTATTAATTCTCAAACAGATGTTCATCCTACTATTAATTGTATGGATTCCTTCCTTCCTAATGCAGACTTAATTTCTAAAGTTCAAAAAGTGGTTTTTGATCATAACATTACCTTGAATTCGGATGTCACTGATAAAGTGGTGGAAGCAATTGATGAGGATTTGGTCAATTTAAATTCTTCCTTGCTAACTCCCCCAACTTGTAATCCTTTTGATATTTTCTCTGCTAAAGCCTAGGAGGTTGATAATGCCTTGGGTGTAACTAGGGATGGGCATGGGGATGGGAATGTGGATTTTGATCCTATTAATAAACCTCTAGTTCAATTCCCTTTATCCCCTACCTCTCCATCTCCTTCTCCTGCTAAAAGAGGTAGGAAGCCGAAGGCATTCTACACACAGTTAGAGATTGATGCTGGTATTCAATCTACACTCTTGAGCCTGAATTTGGGATCAGGTATGAAAAAGAAAAAATATAGTCCTCCATTTACTCGGACTATGGCCTCCAAGTGTAGCTTGAAGGATGAGTTGGAGAGTGTTGATTTTGCAATTGAGAAGAGGGGAGAGATTACCTCCCCTCGAGAGAAATGAGGATCATGTCTTGGAATGTTAGGGGCTTAAATGCCCCTAACAAAAGGTGCCTCATTAAATAACAGTTGGATTTAATGAAGTGCGATGTGTTACTTTTGCAAGGGACTAAGTTAAATTGTCATGGTGCTGATTTTTTGTTTTCCAAATGGAAGCCTTGGAATTTTTGTGTCTCCCCTTCTGTGGGGGTGTTTGGGGGTTTGGATATTCTTTGGAAGGATGTGTCTATTGAGTTAAAATTGGTTGTTTCTGCTCCCTTCTGGATGTTGGCCTTGGTTAAAATTCGTGTTTCAAATGTTAAATTTTGGTTGTTCAATGTGTGTGGACCAATGTCAATTGGGGGTAAGAAATCTCTTTGGGATTCTTTATCTATTATCTTTTCTTCCCTACATGGCCAGTCTGTGGTTTTTGGAGGGGACTTTAATGCCATTTCCTCTGATGATGAGAAATTTGGGGGTATTTTGCCCAATAAGTGTATCCTGGAGGATTTTTATACTTTCATTCATAATAATGACTTCATGGATTGTAAAACCTTGAATGGTTCGTTTACTTGGACTAATAGGAGAAAAGATTTATCGCAGATTGCTGAAAGACTTGATCATTTTTTGGTTTCTGTCAATTGGATTTCCTCTTATGTGGATGTTGTGGCCTCAGTTTTGCCTTATGCTGGTTCTAATAATTTTTCGGTTGTCTTATCTATCTTGGATGATAGAGCTCCTGGTCGTTCTTCTTTTAAGTTTGAATCAATGTGGTTTCGAGATCCATCTTTTCTTATGCTTTTACAATCTTGGTGGTCCTCGGCTCCCTTTGTTCATGGAACTAGGATGTTTAGGTTTGTCAAAAACCTCTCTTATCTTAAGAAAGAAATTAAGAAATGGAATGTATTGCGTTTTAAAAATATTTTCTCAAAGAAGATTAAGATCCAAGAAGAGCTCAAAGTTCTTAATACTCCGGTTATGAACTATGGTATGGATTCTGCTACTTTTCATAGGCATAAAATTTTAAACTCTCAACTAGAAGAGATTCTCTTTAAGGAAGAAATCTATTGGCGTCAAAAATCTAGAGATCTATGGTTGTGTGAGGGTGATAGGAATACTAAATTCTTCCATTCCTCAGCTAAGATGAAAAGGCAATGTTATAGGATCTCTTGTATTGAAAACCCTGATGGAGCTGTTATTTCGGATGAGTCTGAGATTGTTGTTGAGGTTGTCCACTTTTTCAAGTCTTTTCTATCTGAGGAGACATCTTCTTTTAATGATAGTTTTTCTTCTACTATTCCTAGGCTTATTTCTAATGAGGATAATGTAATGCTAATGGCACCTTTCTCTATTCAAGAAGTGAAGGAGGTTGTTTCTTCAATGTCACCCGATAAGGCTCCTAGTCCCAATGGTTTTACTACTCTCTTTTTTCAAAAATGTTGGTCTTTCCTTAGGGAGAACCTCCGTCTTGTTTTAGAAGAGGCTAGGTACAATAGGTATATTTTGAAGGAACTCAATTCAACTTTGATTTCTCTCATCCCAAAAATAGAGAATCCCAAATCTTTTGTGGATTTCCACCCAATTGCTTTATGTAATACCTTATACAAAATTATTACTAAGGCTATTTCTTTAAGGATCGCCAAGCTCGTTCCTAATATTGTCTTGGGTGAATAGGGGGGTTTTGTCCCTAGTAGTGAAATGACAAAAGGGGCCATTGTGGCCCATGAGATTCTGCATTCTATCTCTCATCTATCTATTCTGGCTATGATTCTAAAGTTGGATATGATGAAGGATTATGATATGGTAAGTTGGTAGGTGCTCTTGTGTGTGCTTAAGATATTTGGGTTTGGGATTAAATGGGTCAAATGGATATAGGCATGTATTAGCACGACCAGTTTCTCAATGATTTTGAATGGTTCTCCATGTGGTTTCTTTGCTTCATCTAGAGGGCTCAGGCAAGAGGATTCATTGTCTCCTTTTCTGTTTATTATTCTAGTTGAAGCTCTTAGTAGAGCCATCTTAGGAGCTAGGGATAGCGACATCTGGAAGGGGATTTATATTAATCATATGGTTGCTAGTCATACTCATTGTTTGTTTGCAGATGGCACGTTATTATTTGGTAAAGCTACTATGGGGGAAGCCAAGGTCATTAATAGGATCATTGTGGACTACTCTTTATTCTCTGGTGAGAAGGTTAATCGGGCCAAGTCTAAAATTTTCTTTCTTAATGTTTCCCCTTTGGTGCAGTCCAGGTTGACTCATTTTTGGGGTTTCTCTATTGGCAAGTTCCATTGTAAGTATTTAGGTATTCCATTTTTTAGTGGTTCAGAGAAGCATAATTTTTGGGAATAGATTTCGGGGGCCATTTCTTCAAGAATACTTTCTTGGTCTCATAAGTGGTTATCTTTTTTTGGAAAAAATGTGCTTATTAAAGTTGTTTTAAATACGGTTCCCATCTATCTGTTATCTATTTTGAAGGCTCCTAAGAAAGTTGTGGTTGCTCTGCATTCAGTATTAAGGTCTTTTTGATAGAATGACAATGTTAATAAGAAAGGTAGGATCCCTCTATTGGCATGGGATAGGGTTTGTGCTATGAAAGATAAAGGGGGTACAGGGGTTAAGGATCTTGGTAAGAAGAATTTGGCTCTTGGTGCTAAGCTAGTTTGGAAGCTTTATAAACAACCTTCTTCCAAGTGGGCATCTATTTTGTCTGCAAAATATTTGAAAAATTGTTCTAGGGTGGCCATTTTTATTGCTTCTTCGCTCTCTAAAGGGTTTGTAATCTAGAATTTCATGGTTAAGTGTAGATCTATCATTTTCCCAGGGTTGTCCTAGCTTATCCATAATGGTCGAAAGGCTAGATTTTGGGAGGAAGTCTGGAATGGTTTCCCTACACTTTCTAGCCTTAGGGATTGGTCACCTCTTATGTCTTCCCTCAAATCTTCTTGGGGTATATTTGTGGCTGATTATTTTGTGTGGACTTCTCGGGCCTCTTACCTGTGGCTAGATGGAAATAAATTGCTTCTCTTCTGGTGGACCAAGATATTAAGTCTGCTTTTGTGGATGAACTTAAGAAACGCCCATTGCTCTTTTTAGAGGAGGAAGACGAGCTTATTTGGACCTATTCAAAATCAGGGGAATATTCGGTTAAAGAAGGGTATAATTATTTGTCTGCAGGTGTTTTGATTAAGTAAAAGTAGGTATTTGAAAGGTACTTGAACCTTGTACAAGCCAGGAGATCAGAATTATGAGAGAGAAAAGTGCCCGATCACTTCAAAAAATAGAAAGATCCCACCCGAAAGGGATCAGCTTACATAACAAAACATAAAATAACCAGAAACAGACAATGAAAGGAAAGCATAGTGACAACAAAAAGATAGAAGCAAGGACCCCTATAGAAACAGAGACATAGACCTAAATACTTTTCATGATTTCCTTATCATGAACAACCATTTGTTTCATGTTGTTCACCGAGGTGTTTAACTCCTCCAGCTCACGACCTTTGATGTCGCCCTTGATCTTTGTGTTAGTTTTGATCCTCTTTTCGTGACCCTTCTTGTCTGGCTGCTCTTTATCACCATCCTTCTCTGCATTGTTCTGAAACCTGTTGATCAGGATGTTCATGTTATCCACCGAAGCTTTGAGGATCTAAAAATTTTGATCTGCAATCTTCTTAACATTGAGTTCCAGTCTATCGATTCTACTACCCAAGTTGTTCATTTTATTTTCCATTTCCTTGATATCTCCCAACTCATTGACCTTTTTTTCTGTTGCTATGATTTTACCCATCATACATTCAATAGCTTCCACATTTGTTTGCGGGTTTTAAGGGGGAGGATTTGCCATATAAATTATTTTGGCATGTTGCTTATCTTCCGAAAGTAGGGGCTTTTGCTTGGTTGGTTATTCAGGATAGAATTCTAATTGGTATGAGATTGGATAGGCTTGGCATTATGGTTGTCTTTCCTTGTGTTATGTGCAAAGGGTCTCTTGAATCAGTCGATCATCTCTTTCTTCATTTCCCCTTTGCCTCTCATTGTTGGTACTGGCTATCTAATAAGTTAAATTGGAGTTCTACTCTACGCACTGACCTTAGGTCTCATTTCATGAGCTGGCCTCTGTTATATCCATCTTCATTCTATGCTTGTCTTTGGATAATTGCTCCTTCTATTCTGATCTGGAAGATTTGGCTTGAGAGGAATAACATGATTTTTAGGAGACACTCTTCCACTTTGCAAGATGTGCACTTCTATATTGAAAAATCGATCTCTGAGACTGTCTTGGCCTTCATTTACAAGGGCATTAGTCTTCACAATACTTTTACACCATGGGACAATTGGGTTACTAGGCATTGGCCAACTTTACAATCGCTCCCTTTGGTTGGGGCCATTTCTAAAATAATGTCTTCATTAATGAATAGGAAAGAGATGGTTTGGCTGCCTCCCCTAGCTTCTAAGTACAAATTTAACTTTGATGGAGCATCCCATGGTAACCCTAGGAAATCTGCCATTGGTATTGTGGTTTCTAATAATAGGGCTTGTATTATTAAAGCACGATGTCAATGTATTGCTAGCGAGACTAATAATGTGGTCGAGCTTCATGCTCTTTCTACTAGGCTTGATTTTCTCCTTTTATTACACCTGTTGGATGTTGTTATAGAAGGTGACTCTTAGGCTATTTTTATATGGTCACTAATCACTCCTCGCATTCTTGGCATCTCAAATATTGGTTGGATAAGATACTTGCTCAGCTTGATTTTTTAATTCCTTCTCTATAGTCCATTGCTATAGGGAAGCTAACAAGGTGGTAGACTTGTTGGCCAACAAAGCATTAGATGAAGATATCCACTCTTTGGTTGATGTGGATTCTAGTGTTTTACCCCCCCATCCAGTTTAATCAATCCTAACCTATTGGCTGAGTCACGACTTTGTATCTTGTTGGTGATTATATTCAGGTATGCGGTTTAATGTGGTGGTGTTGGTGGCCTTCTTGGTCTTTCATATCTCCTCATTAAGTCTACATTGTTGTTTGTAATTCCAACCAGGGTACGGGTTGGGGTTTTTGTTTTAATAGGTTGGGATTTTTTTGGTTTGGGGGTGCCTTGTAATCTTGCTTTTCACAGTATCATATGCTTGTTGCTTGGGTTTTTTGTTTGTCCGAAGTATGATTTATTGTACAACTTGCACGTAGTTTAATTAGGATTATCTTTGAAGCTTTGTACTTACTGTCTAGGCGGCTCACTTGAAGTTTTAATGATTGTTTCATTACTTCCTTTGTAGTGGCAGGCTTGGAATTACTTCTATTGCACTTGGGGGATCTCATTTGTGTGAGAATCTTGTATTATTATTTGTTACGATTATGTGTATTTATGGTCATGCTTTTTGAGAAGAAGTTCTCATCATTCTTCCTGAGGTGGCAGTCTGTGGTTGTTTCTTCGCATGTTTGCCATGGGCTTGCTTGTGCTGATTTATCTGTTGCATCCTTTGGTGGCTGAGGTTGTTCTTCTATGATAGCATTTGTTGTCTTTATAATCCCGATTTCTCTTTATTTTTGCATTATCTCTTTTATGGAGTCTATGGGATATAGAGTATTGATGCCCATTAAGCAGCATGACTTCCAAGACTCTCATGATTTTGATGATGAAAATATTGGCCATCTGTTTCAAATTATTTCTTTGGATTTCTCTCTATCTTTTCACAAGGTTTTGGGAAAATGATGGCTGGTGGAAAATACAACTTTTTTAGATCATGTCTCGCCAGATGTTTTGGCCACAACTGTTAATATATTTTCAGGTATTAACTTTCTTATGGACTCGATGAAAGCGGTAATGTCTTCTCCAACTTTAGTTTTGCCTCTTCAAATGGTGCCTCCTACAACTCTCAATAATGATGGCATCCCCCCTTCTTCTCCTCCATTGGAAAGCACTAGTTCTTGGTTTTCTTCATTCTTAATGTAATTCTCTCATTTAGAGAAATTTTGTACTCATTCTAGGGGGCTGGGTTTTTTGTTGCCCATTATGGCGATTGTGTAATCTTTGGGTTGGCCTCTTATCTAGTTTTATTATGTATGAGCAAGACCAGAGGTTTTCTTTACCTGGTTCTTTCCTACCGGTGCTCTTTGAACCAGGCTGTAAAAATTATAAAAATTAATAAAATTTACTGGTTCTCCACTTTTATCCAAAAAAAAAAAAAATCTTGAAATTGAAGTTACCCAAGGCGTCACACTTTATACAATAATTTTACCCTTTTTTCTTCAATTTTTTTGTTTATATTGATAACTTTTTTAAAAAAATAAAAGTGGAAGACCACTAATTTTATTAATTATAATATTTATACAATCCTGGTTCAAAGAGCACTAGTAGGAAAGAACCAGGCAAAGAAAACCTTTGGTCTTGCTCATAAAAATCCCATTGGGAAGATAATATGACTGATTACATTGAAGTAGAGAAGTGAAATTTCCAAACCAGCCCCATCCCATCCCAAAAATCCATATAAGCCAATACTATTTACAAAGATGGAACCCAACCCCCCAAAATCTGTGAAGCAGATAAAAAATTGTCAAAGAATAAGTGAAGCAAAGGAGCATCAGGAGTGTAGAAACCAAGTACTAGAACCCTCATCTGGAGGAGCAACCACCTGCAGAGGCTCAACTACTCTCGAAAGAGACATAACTGCCTTCATCAAATCAAGAAGGAAATGTATACCTGAAAAAAATTTACAGCTGCAACCAAAGTACCTGGAGAAACATGATCTAAAAAAGCTACAAGAGAAAACATCGTGTCATCATATATGTTAAAAATCAAACCACCTCTTAAGAGTGAAAGTAATTCACAATGCCAGCCATTAGATAGTAATTCAGATTGAGATAGAAAACCACCATAAGGAAAAGCACCAAGCTCAAAACGATAAGCAAACAAAGTATTATCCAAATCAAAAGCAGAATAAAAAGAGGGATGAATGTATGAGTCCAATAATGCCCGAACCAAAGAAGAATCCAAGAGAAAATCTATACACACAGTAATAAAATGAGAAGCAACTACAGCAAGGAAAATATTAACATTCTCCACCAACCACCGTCTGCCCACCACCTTGCGACTAGTAAGAGAAAACTCTGAAGAATGAAGTTTAAACAGCCTGCCAAGCTTCTCATCATCAAAGGCATGAGGATCCCGAAAATCACACCTCTTAACATGGAAAGAGATTCTATAACCAACAACCTCCATCACAAAAAAATTGTAATGAAAAATAAAACACAAAGAAGAATGTCACGAGCTCATAAAAGAGAAGAGAAACATCATTAATAAGTAGGCTTATCACACAAGTAGCTGGAGAATGACACAAGTATAACATAAATGATACAAGATCAGAGATCCACACAAGCTATATCCCAATCACCGTACCAACAAACACACACAGGCTCCCACCTCTGAGAAAGACAATTAATAAACAACATCCTCAAAAAAGAAATGAGAAGCATCATTAATGAGCAAGCATCGTACCAACATCCATTAAATGTGAGGAAATGATATAAGGACAGATATTCACACAAGCCATATCCCAATCACCGTACCAACAAGCACACACAAGCCACCACATCAGAGGGTGATAATCATTAAATAATGCCATGTAACAGATGTGCAAGCCGCCACTTCTTAGGACAAAAATCATTGAACAATACCAAGTAACAGAGATATCGTGCGAGCATGATAGTATAGGAGATATGATAATGCAAAATAAGAAAAGAACCCCTCAATCAGTACGATGCCCCATGTAATAGATCAACTCAAAAGCTAGGCACCGACCAACACTTCCCTTGAAATTATGAACAAGCATGCAGATTTAATGTAGTGAAGTAAAGAGGCCAAAAAGGCCCCTTACAACATCCCACTAAAATGCATACTTATTAATAATTCCAAGCAAAATGCAAGGTTGAGGCAAAGAAGCAGAGTATGACCAAAAGGAAAACTTAAGACTGCGAAGGCAAAGGCAATAGACAACTCTCATCAACATCTATCAAAGTTTGAATATTCTCATTTAAAGCCTTATTCGCCAAAAAATCAGCAACGAAATTAGCCTCTCTATAACAATGAGAAATAGAGAGAGAGTTAAAGAACTTAATCTGCAACAAAACCTTATCCAACCAGTATTGTAAATGCCAAGAATTACAAGTTTGATTAGTAACTGCATAAAAGATAACTAAAGAATCTCCTTCAATCACAACATCTTTCAGATTTAATGAAATTAGCAAATCTAATCCAACCGAGAGAGCATAAATTTTTGCCACATTATTAATCCCATGTGGAATACACTGACACCTAGCTTTAAGAACTTTGGAACTATCATCAATAACCACCACCCCAATAGTAGACTTCCCTAGGTTGCCATGAGAAGCACCATCAAAATTCAACTTAAACTTGGATTTGGGGGGGGGGGGGTAACTAAACCACCTCTTTTCTGTTAATTGAAGAAATCATTTTCTTAGAAATAGCCCCTTGAGAAGGAAGTAAATGCAAAGCTGGCCAATGCCTCATGATCCAGCTATCCCAAGAGGTGAAAGTGCATCTAGAGCTCAGACCTTTGTAAATAAAAGAAAAAGCAGATTAAGAGATGAATTTCTCAATACAGAAGAGGACATCGAACAATGAGGAAACCTGCTTCCTAAAGATTCTATTGTTCCTTTCCAGTCAAATCTTCCAAATCAGAATAGAAGGAGCAATAATCCACAAACAAGCATAAAAAGAAGATGAACATAAATAAGGCCAACCCCTAAAGTGAGACTGTAGGTCCCAACATAATGTCACTGACCAATTTAATTTATCAAAGAGCCAATACCAACATTCTGAAGCAAAAAGACAATGAAGAAAAAGATGATCGGCTGATTCCAAGGAACAACCACACAAAACACAAGGAAAGACAACAATGATGCCCAGTCTATCCAACTGCATACCCATGAGAACTCTATCCTAGACCGCCAGCCACGCAAAATCTCCTACTTTTGGAAGGAAGACGATATGCCAAAACAACCTAGAGGGTCATCCATCCCCCCTACAATTAGTAAATAAATACTTGTATCCATCTTTAATCGAATACTCCCCAGACTTAGAATGAACCCAAATTAGCTCATCATCAGACTCAGAAAAGACAAGTTGGTGCTTACTTAACTCCTCAACATATGCAGACTTGAGCTCTTGATCAACCGGGAAAGAATCTATTGATTTTCATCTAGAAACCTGCACAGAGCCAGATAACTCCACATAAAAATAATCAGCCACAAAAATTCCCCAAGAAGATTTTAATTGAGACATGAGAGTCAACCAATCTCTAAGACTAGTCAAAGCAGAAGAACCATTCGAAACCTCCTCCCAAAATCTAGCTTTTCGATCATTATGCACAAGCCAAGATAAACCAGGAAGAATGACAGATCTACATTCAGACATGAAATTCCAAATTATAGAACCCTTAGGAAGCGAGGAGGCAATGAAAATAGCCTCCCCAGGACAATCTCCTAGGTATTTAGCAAATAAAATAGATGCCCACTTAGAAGAAGGTTGTTTATATAATTTCTACACTAACTTTTCTCCTACAGCCAAATTCTGCTTACTTAAGTCTCTAATACCAACACCTCCCCTATCCTTCAAGGAGAAAACCTTATCCCAAGCCAGCAAAGGAATTCAAGCCCTATTATTCACATTATCATTCCATAAGAATGACCTCTGGATTGACTACAGATTAGTAACTACTTTCTTGGGAGCCTTTAAAATGGATATCAGATAAATAGGAACTGCATTCAAAACAACCTTAATAAGAACTATCTTACCTGGGAAGGTAAGCCACTTGTGAGTCCAAGAGAGAATCCTTGATAAAATGAAAGTAGAGATTCTTTCCCAAAAGTTATGTTTTTTGGATCCAGTATAGAAAGGAATCCCTAAATACTTGCAAAGAAATTGACCTACATTAAAACCCTAAAAGTTAACCAACCTCGATTATACCAAGGGAGAAACATTAAGAAAGAAAACCTTAGATTTAGCATTGTTCACCTTCTGACCAGAGAAAGCTGAATAATCTCTTCTAATCTTACTAATAACTTTTGCCTCATTCATAGTGGCTTGACCAAACAATAAGGTATCATCAACAAAAATACAATGTGAGTGTCTAACAACCATATTTGGGATACTAATACCCTTCCAAAGACCATTCTCCCTTTCAGCCAAGATAGCTATGCAAAAGGCTTCAGCTAAGATAATTAGCAAGAAAGGAGACAAAGGATCTCCTTGCCTAAGGCCTTTGGAAGAAGCGAAAAAACTGCACGGGGAGCCATTCAAAATCAGAGAAAACCTAGTAGTAGAAATGCATGCATTAATGCATCTCACCCACTTGACCCCAAAACCAAACTTTTTAAGAATAGATGAGAGAGCTTGCCAGCTAACCCTATCATAAGATTTCATCATATCCAACTTAAGAATCATAGTAGGAATGGAAAGATGAGAGATAGAATGCAAAACCTCATGAGCCACAATGGCCCCTTCTGTCGTCTCCCTACCAGGAAAAAAACCACCCTGCTCACTCGAAATAATCTTGGGAATCAGCTTGGCAAGTCTCATAGAGATTGCCTTCGTAATTATCTTGTATAATGTATTACATAAAGAAATTGGACAAAAATCTACAAAAGACTTAGGATTCACTATTTCAGGAGTGATGCCAATAAGAGTCATGTTTAATTCCTTTAAAATTGACCTATTACACCTAGCCTCCTCTAAGATAAGAAGAAGCTCGTCCCCAAGAAAAGACCAACACTTTTGAAAGAGCAGAGCAGTAAAACCATCTGGCCTTGGTGTCTTGTCAAACGCCATAGGAAAAACATCCTCCTTCACCTCATGATTGGAAAAAGGGGCCACTAGCATTTTATTCTCTTCTGCAGAAACAAGTTGAGGAATAACCGAAGAAAAACTATCATCAAAATTAGAAGTTTCTTTAGTCAACAAAGATTTAAAAAACTTGACAACCTCAGTGGCAATATCCTTCTCCTCAAAAAGAAATACCCCATAAGAATCTTGAATACAAGAAATCCTACTCCTCTGACGTTTTATTTTGGTGGATGAATGAAAAAATTTAGTGTTCATATCTCCTTCAACAAGCCATAAATCCCTAGATTTTTGTCGCCAATAGATTTCTTCATGAGAAAGAACTTCCTCAAGCTAAGAATTTAACAATTTATGCTTGGCAAAGGCAATGGAGTCCATCCCAATATTCAGAACCACAGTATTTAAGGCTTCAAGCTCCTTATGAATTCTAGATTTCTCAGAAAAAATATTTTTAAAATGCAAGACATTCCAGGACTTTATCTTTTCTTTAATAAAGGAAAGTTTTTTGACGAAGCGTAACATTCTAGTTTCAGATATAAAAGGGGTCAAAGCCCACCAAGATTCCAAGAGCATTAGAAAAGAAGGATCTCTAAACCACATAGGCTCAAATTTAAACAAAGTTTTTCCAGGAGTCGTATCATCTAGAATAGACAACATAATTGGGAAATGACCATAGCTTGAATTAGGAAAGACCATAGCAACAACATCCACATTCGAAGAAGTCCAATTATCAGAAATAAAAAACCAATTAATTCTTTCAACAATCTGTGAAAAATATTTCCTCATGTTTGTCCAAGTAAAAGGACCATTTAAATTTTTACAATCCAACAAACAATTATTCTGAATGAAAGTAGTAAAGTCAACCACAATACATTTATTCAGTAAAATGCCCCCAATTTTATCATCCTCATAAGAAATAGCATTAAAATCTCCACCAAAAATCACAAACTGCCCCCGAAGGGAGGAGGAGATAACAATCAAGGAATCTCAGAGGGCTCTTTTCCCCAAGATTGACATTGGACCATAAACATTAAATAACCAAAATTTAACATTAGAAACTCTGCTTTTTACCAATGCCAACATCTAGAAAGGAGTAGAGACAACCAAAGATAATTCAGTAGAAACATCATTCCAAAGAAAATCTAAACCTCCAGAAGCCCCCATAGAGGGGGAAACACAAAATTTCCAAGTCTTCCAATTAGAAAACAAAAACTTAGCACCTTGCACACTTAATTTAGTTTCTTGCATCATAAGAACATCACACTTCATTAAGTCCAACTGCGACTTAATAAAGCATCTCTTGTTAGGGATGTTTAAGCCCCTAACATTCCAAGAAATGATCTTCATTGTCCTCGAGGGGAGGCAATCTCTCCCCTCTTTTCAATAGAATCACCAAAACCAATCTTACCCACCCCAAAAGATGTTTGAAGACTACGTTTGGAAGCAACCGACCTTGTAAAAGGATTACTAAATTTTGTTTTTCTTTTCATAGAACCAGAACTCGGGCTCAAAAGTGTAGACTAAATGCCAGCATCAATTTCCAACTACCTATAAAACGCCTTTGGCTTCCTGCCCCACTTCAAAGAAGAAAGTAATGGGGAGGAAGGAGAGAAAGGAGTTTGAACCAAAGGCTTGTTAATTGCAGGATCAAATTCAACCTTATTGACCACACACAAAGCATTCTCACAATCCAGAGCTTTATCCGGAGAGAGAATTTCAAAAGGATTGCAAGTTGGAGGGATAACCAAGGAAGAATTCAAATTAACCAAGTCCTGATCAATTGCATCAACCACCTTATCTGTAACATCATTATTCAAAGTAATATTATATTCAGAAACAAGCCTCTGGACTTGAGAAATTAAACCCTCATCCAGAACAAGAAAAGGTGAGTCAAACCCATGATTCAAAGAGTCTGACTCCCCCTGAGGCAATCCAGCCTCAAGTCCTTGGGCAGGTTTAGCAGGATTCATAATCGGTCCCCCTTCATTAGGGATCCCTAGGTGAGAATCTATTCCAATAGGAACCTTAGCATTCTACACATCTTCGCCACATAAATATTAACCCTAAAATCTCCATCCTCAAACACCGAATGTGACTAAATAAAATTTCCAAAGGAATCCACACTTCTTTGTAAAATATTAGGGTTAAAAAATTCATACGGAATCCCAAGAAGTGAAAACCAAGTAGGAATAGTTTTAATAATATCTTGAGAATTTAAGAAAAGAGGTTTCTAACTTTCAACAAAAAATAAATTATGACCAAACCAGAAAAATGGCTTTTCAAGGGCTTGTTGTTTAGCACCCTCAGAATCAAAGATAACAATGAAAGAGCTCAAAGAGAGAACCTGAAAAATAAAGCGTGCCATACCAGAGTGAATGAATCTTATGATGAAGCTTTGAGAGAAAAATATTATCTCCCCAAACCTGAATTAATAAAGCCAAAGAATGCAAATCCCTAGCGTTCTTGTCAAATGGGGCTTCAGTCGTAGAGATACAAAGAATCGACAGCCATACCTTATCCACCAAGGTCTCCTTACCCAAAGGCTTGTCCTTATCAAGAGCTACTGCAGTAGCCAAAGATGGCCATAAAACCCCTGTGGAATTTTCACCAACCACCTTGCCATAGCCCACAACATTTTTAGGGTTATTTCTAGAAACCCCATTCCGCTGAAAACTTACAGGTGAATCCCGAGAGGATTTTTGGTTAGACCTAGCTACTTTCCTCTTCTGCGGACAAAAAAATCCCTTGAAGTATACCTCGGTCACCCACTATCCCTGCGACGTCATTCTTTCTTCTCCAAAGAAAGCACATCAACCCACTTCCCATTCTGAAACACCCATTGAGGAATATGATCACTTTGCAGACCAAAAGGATCCAAAGGAGGTAGAGGATCGCCAAGGGCATCTTCAGCCTAGCTAAAGTCTCGCATCCAAACCCTAGACTACAAAATTTCAGCCATGTCATATCATTTCAAATGTAGCAAATATATTGATAACCTGAAGCTTTAGTGTAAAAATATATTTTAACTATTTTGTGTGTATATATATTTTTCAATAAATTTGAAAAGTTGTGTATTGAAATGTAACTCTTTCCATTTGGCGTCACTTTTTTCTTAATTATTTATTCAAATTATAAAAGAATTATACCATCTTAACATAGACTCTTTTCTCTAGTGCATTTAATTTTTTTTAAATTTAAATAAATTTTAGTATTTTTTCTTTACAAGATAATCGACCTTATATTTTAGTGTTGATGACGTACTTTCAATAAAAATAAAATATTAAATATTAAAAAACTAATTTAAATGTTAAAAGATATATATTTTGGAAAATTTACTTACAAATCTATAAAAGGGTATTTTTACATTTCAAAAAAAAATTGTTTATAAGAGTAGGAGTTGTTGAAACATTGAGTTTTAAAAAAATAAATTTAAAAAATTGGTATTTAGACCCAAAGTGGTATAAAATATACATTTAGTAGACAATTCCTATTAGAAAAGTTGTGGCTCATATATAAGATAGCTATAATGAATCTCTATAGACCATATGTTTGACTAAAATTAATTTTTAGTTATAATTACTTAAATTCACTTGTGCTGATAAGTTGGCTTAAAATGTGACACAATTTTGTGCTTTTACCCATCTATTTGTTCATTATTTCTTTTAATTATTTTCTCTTTTCCATTTTTAAAACTTAAAAAAAGACAGAATATCTTAATAAAAGAAGATAACATTAAAAGATATTCTTATCAAAAGAAGAAATTAGTAAAAGATAGGTTTTTCTTTTTTCATGAATATATATATTCTCTTATTATAATTTTTTTTTTAAATTAATATAAATGTAAGCATATGGTTGAGATTAATTCAATTGTCTTGCATCCTTCTCTTCAAATTTGAAGCATTGATTTCAAAAAGTAGGTTGCATATTTCATATAGGGAATGCCTTGAACATAATTATGCTCTCTTGCACTCTCATTTTCATCATTTCCTATCATGTAGAGGATTGTGAGATTGAGTACAATGAAATAAATTACATGTGAAAGAAAATATAATAGGAAATATGATACAAATAATTGATAACGATAAGCTATTTCAAAGAGACAACCTCTAATAGTGATCCACTTTGAGGGGGCTACCTCTAATAGTCATCAATATAACTAGAATACACAATATGATGATGATAAACTAATTGTTGTGTGTTTGAAGTAGGGTATCTATAGCTGCAACACAAACACTCAATAGATCATTAGAAGCATGGTTAGAAAATTAAAATCAAATGAAAGATAAACCATGACAAAGCGACCTATCACCTCCTAAGGGATGCGAGTGTGGATTTTCTCTCAGATCTGGATAGCAATCCCAATGACTTGACTACATGTAGACGGAGGATTTTAAAGGATATGATATGCAAGATAGATGAGATTGATCCAAGAGTCTAATTAAGCTAGTGATATGCATGATTAAGCTATGATGATGATGCAATTAAGCTAGAATGGAGATTGATTAAGCTACATGATTCAACAATTATGCTAGAAAATGATCAAATTAAACTAGATCTAAGATGTTATTCCTATGACAACAATGCTTAAATGATATGATATAATGGATATGCCTATAGTAACAATGCATAAGATGAAAATGAGATGGGATCCTTTGTGCTCCATAATGGAGTATATTTATGGGATTTCCAAGGCCAGGGGTGAGGTGGCAGGAATCAACGGTCAAGATTGAGTTTGAAGATATCAAGGGTGAAATTGGAGGTTGGAGAAGAGGTTGGAGGGAGGGAAACTTGTCATCTCTATGGTGACACATGTCAAGGAGCCTTTCTCATAAGAGGGCAAGTGTCCAAGAGAGGAGACATATGGCCAAAGTGTCATGTGTCTCAAGGGGAGAATATCCACACCATAGGAGGTTAGGATGTGCAAGATAGGATAGGGTTAGTTAAACCCAGGGTTAGGTGGAATGGGTAGGCTAGAGGGAGGTTAGGTTAGGTGGTTAGAAGTTAGGAGGCATGTGGGTAATTTGAATTTAAAAATTCAAATAATAGGAAAAGGCTAATTAACTTTCAACAACTCATAAATTGATTTGTTTTAATTAATTAGGGAATTATAAGAACTGAATTAGATGGGGGGGAGGATTAATTAATTTGGATTTATTAATCAAAGGGGACTATTGAAATGAACCTATTAAATAAATCCTTATATTTATTAATAAGTAGATGAAAGGGATTTAATCAAATTGCTAATGAATTTAATTAAATTAGGAAGGGGAATTAATTAAATAATTGCTTATTTAATTAATTATCTTCGGACCATTTTTAGGTGTATACATTTTGCCCCTCTTTGAAGTGAGGTGTGATGATGTGTTGATTCAAAGAATAATCTCATTTTGATGATGATATTGGTTCGATAGGATGCCCCAGACATTGATTGATAAATTGTGGTACGATGATGCCCCCTTGGGAGATCAATTGAGATAATTGACCTTTGGAGTGTTTGGATCGTTGAGAAATTGATTTCCCGATTAGGATTGATTTGATTTCTGTAATGTTGATTGATGAAAGTGTGAGTTCTTTGATCATGATGGGGTGTTTATTAATGTGATGATTTATAGAGCGTGATTGATTAGATTGAGAAGATCGAGATCTAGTATGGTTTTAGGAATGACACTTCCTGTATAAGACAAAGATGATCCAAGCGTCTGGTTTTAGGAATGATATATCCTGTATAAGATTTGATCAGAATGCCCGGTTCCAGGAAAGATACATCATGTATATGACATGATAGAATAGATCAGATGTGATCGATTGATAGAATTGATAAGATTGATTGGATAAAGAACTAACAATTTGTTGATATCATGTTGCAAGAAGATTTAGATGCACTAATGTTGGTTCATTTGAGGGGTAGCATAAGATTTGCGATGGGTCGACAATATCTAGAGAGAGATGAGTCATTGTTCAGAATGTATATACACTTATGATGATGCTTTGATGATTTCTGCAATATATTTGACCTTGGATAAGATGAGCTTTTGTGATTCCATACAAGAATGAAATGCAAGCTAAATTCAAATGCAAATGAAATGTAAAGCCATGATCGGACCAGTTACTGGGTTACTGCATTTTGTCATCATTGAGCTTTTTAAAATGTGGGAAGTGAGTGCAATTATTTATGGTATAATTGAACCTTGATGACCTAAGCACTACTCTCCTAGATTTTGATATTAAAAGTTAGCACAAGCATCGAGGTATAATTGAACCAAGATGACCTGAGTGTTGCTTGCGTAAAACAGGCAGTATTAACCATTTCTATATGCAAGTCCAAAATGTTTTCTATGATACTCTAATGGTCATGTCCTTAGACAACTTTGCACATATTAATGGTTAATTTACAGACAACAGACAAGAAAAATATCATGTTCCTTCCTTGTTCCTCTAGTCAAAGACATCCTAGAGTCACTCAGAAATCATGATAGCAAAAATCAAGATATAAAATTTGAATAATCATTGATTAAAGTGCAAACATCATTAGGCAAAAGATATCATCCATTGAAAAGTGTGTGTCGTGCTTAGACTGACATGTGATAGGTTGATGGATGACAATTTGATCTCGTGTTCAATGTTGGATGTGTCGTAGTTTCACTTGAGAAGAGTTGCCTTACTATTGTTTTACATGTTTGATTAAGCTCAAAATGATCAAAAAAATTTACCCCAGCTAGGTGTAGGATTTTGCCCCAAGCCCAGGAACAAATTTATTATGATATACCCAATGATCCAAACCATGGTGAGAAATCAATTGTGATGCTTGCATATGTAGAAAGGCTTATTATGGATATGAGAAGCACCGATGGAAAATGAATGCAAGCGGAAGGATGCATGAACTAATAGTGGAAGAGGTAGCTGACAGATAGCGCATATTTGTGAGGTTTTCACCATTTGTTTTTATTACACTTTTTCTCATATTTGATTTTTTTCATTTATTTTTCAGTGTTTTTGCTGTTTTTTATTTTTCTACTTTTTCACTGTTTTTTATTTTTCTACTTTTTCACTATTTTTTATTTTTCTGCTTTTTCACTATTTTTTATTTTTCTGCTTTTTCAGACATAAAACATTTTTAGATGCATGCTATTGATGGGTTCCTCGAGTTGATCCATGTCCTGTGTTGATAGCTGATATGATCCTAACCCAAATACTGTTGTGACTATAAACGGACCTAACCAATTTGGTTCAAACTTCCCTTTCTTTTCTTGATCTGACTGGTTTCATGGATTATCCTTTAGTACTAGTTCCCCAACTTGAAAGACTCATGTTTTTTATAGTTCTGATACTTAATGTTAAGTACAGATGCCAAGCTAATAAGATGAGAGGGGGGGTGAATCATACAAACTTAATCTTCCATAAAAACAATAGATTCAACCTCAGTAACATATACTTCAACAATATAACCAAAACTACTAAACATGCTAACTCATAAGCATATAAACATCATAACACTCATAATACCAGATTTAACATGGAAACCCAAATAGGGAAAAACCACTATGGGATTTCAGACCCACTAAAAAATATAATCTTCTAGAGTATGCTCGGTTAAAAGAAAATCATGTTAAAGATTACAAACACATTGCTAGATGTGACCTGGTTAAGGGATTTCCCTCAGACCTATTAGGATCTTCACCTTGTTAAAGGATTTCAAACACTCAATCAGAATGTCACCTTGCTAGAGGGTTTTACAAATAAGACTGTTAAGTCCACTCGGTTAAGAGATTTTCTGTCACTTTACAAAATAACAGTAATAAAAATCTATCTACAACTTCACATCTAAAAATGCTAAAGTAGATTCTTTTTGCTCAATACAATTTAGTCATAGGACTTATCTTGTCCATCTGCTGGGCTCTATACTATGTTATTCAAACAGGTCTTCAAGCTTCTGTGCTCGGTAATCACTATGTAGCATCCCTATGCATACACTTGCCTGCATACATTGTTTATCAATAGTTCCTTATTTATAAACAATTTGCCAACCACTTAATCTCCTTGATCACATTTCCCATGATCAATCATAGCCATCAGATCTTCAAACTTGACCAGGTTCAATGTATCCTTCGATCTAAAAATGTTTTATCCTGCCTTGTAACTTGCATACATTTCTTGGAACTTGTGCTAGGGTATTGTGGTTCAATTTGAGCTGTAGATCTTCCTGTCGATTTTCCTTTGCCATAGATTCTTTAACAAACTTCATTCATGGCATACCAATCATTTAATCATAGCTAGCTCATCAACTTCCTTCATTAAATAATGCTTTTATTCATTCAATGCATTATGTTATTACTCGGTTGCAACTCGGTAAATATTAAACTTCACTCGGTTGACATTCTGCCTTCATTAACTGATAGCGATAACCTTAGGGTTTACTGACTAGGCTCCTTAGGGTTTACTGACTAGGCTCCTTGCTCGGTAACATAGTATAGTATTAACCTTCTAATCAATAACATATGTAGGATATCAAAACAATCTAAACATCATGATCTCATCATTATCTAACTCGGTAATAGTTGCCCATTGAATAACTTATTCTTCCCCTTATTCATTACATTCTTTCTGTGTCTTTTACCGACATCTTTATACTCATCAAATCATTCTTCTCAAGATATGGCAACATCATACTGATTTAGAAAATCAATTTCTTGACATCAATGACAAAATAATAATATTAAGACAATAAACATCCTTTAGCAATTATATCCATAATCATCAACAACCTTCTCAATATCCTTATTGAAATGCTAACAATCTCCTTTCTCTATTATAATGCCAACAATCTCCCTTGTCTGTTATAATGCCAATAATCTCCCCCTTTGGCATTGATGGCAAAACTAATTGATTTGACCTAATTGATTCAGATTGTTGTGAGATTCTGAAATGCTGAAATGCTCTCCTCCTATCATCAGTCTTCTCCCCCATACATTATTCTTCTCCCCTTTTCTTCAGTCTTCTCCCCCTTTGACAACAATGCCAGAAATTAAAGAACTAAAACATAATTTCTTCCTGTATGAAGTGATTTCCTACTGTTATGTGTCAACTTAGTCTCGGTCAGATCATTTTGTCTTCAATTCTTGTTCAATGAATTTGTTTCCTGCACACCTTTAGAAAACATCCTAAAGTGTGTAAATCAGCATCAACTCTTAAAAGATATTCTGTAGAGTCATCAAATTGATGCTTTCACCGAACTCGGTCAGTGAATGGAAGATAGGGGTAGGACCCCTAACTTACTTCTGAGATACTCAAAAGTGTCCCTTGGTAGTGGCTTGGTGAAGATATCTGTTATTTGTTCCTTTGTGCTAACATACTCCAACACCACTTTCTTCTCTTGAGCTTCTTCTCTAAGATAATGATATTTGATAGAGATGTGCTTTGTCTTAGAGTGCATAACAGGATTCTTTGAAATGTTTATGGCACTAGTATTGTCACAGAATATAGTTACTGGCTCAGTAACTTGCTCATTGATACCTTCCAATAGTTGTTTGATCCATGCTATGTTGGTACAATTCAATGCTATAGCAACGTATTCAGCTTGTGTTGTTGACTGTGAAACACATCCTTGTTTCTTGTTAAGCCAACTCACTAGTCTTTCTCCTAAAAAGAAAGCTCCTCCACTTGTGCTTTTTCTGTCATCAATGTTGCCTACCCAATCAGCATCAGTATAAACTTTTAAGTCAAAAACATTTCCTTTCTGATATACTAAGCCATAATCCTCAGTGCCTTTCAAGTATCTGAAAATTCTCTTGATTGCTGTCATGTGTGTTTCCTTAGGATCTGTAGAGAATCTTGCAACGATACCTACTGCATGTGCTATGTCTGGCCTGTTGTGAACAACATATTGTAGCTTTCCAATCATGGATTGGTAAAGTGTCTCATCAACAGATGCAGATTCATCATTCTTTGATAATTTACAGTTGGTAGTCATAGGAGTACTTACTGGTTTTGAATCCTCCATTCCAAATTTCTTCAATATTTCCTTTATGTACTTGGATTGAGTAATGAAAATCTCATCTTTCATTTGCAATATTTGTAAACCTATAAAATACTTTATCTCACCGATTAATGACATCTCAAATTCTTTGCTCATTTCATTTCCAAAGTTCTTGCATAGAGAGTCATTTCCACAAAAGATAATATCATCAACAAATATGGCTGAGATCAGTATTCCATTTTCATCATTCTTCATGTACATGTTACTGTCTTCACTTGTTCTTATAAAACCAATCTTGATTAAATAAGAGTGTAATCTTTCATACCATGCTCTAGGTGCTTGTTTCAGACCATATAAAGCTTTGTTCAATTTACATACCTGATCTTTATTCTTGTCTTCAACAAATCCTTCAGGTTGTTCAATAAAAACTTCTTCTTCTAATATACCATTCAGAAATGCAGATTTGACATCCATTCGATATACCTTGAAATTCTTGAAAGCAGCATAAGCCAACAATGTTCTTACTCCTTCAAGTCTTGCCACATGTGCAAAAGTCTCACCATAATCAATTCCTTCTTCTTGGGAATAACCTTTGCAAACTAGTCTTGCTTTATTTCGAATGACCTCATCTTTTTCATTCAGCTTGTTTTTGAAAATCCACTTTGTACTGATACATTTTTGTCCTTCGGTCTTGGGACCAGTGTCCATGTGTCATTCTTCTTGATTTGATCAATCTATTTTGTTATAGGATTTATCCAATCTTCACTGTTAAATGCCTCTTTCACTATCCTCGGTTCAAATTCAGATATTAGACATGTGTTTTGTTTCAGTTTGTTCCTTGTCATCACTGGATCATCCTTATCTCCTATAATCTGACTTGATGCATGATGTCTTTTGACATACTTGGCTAATATAGGCTTGGTAGGCTCTGTATGATCTTCTTCATCACTCGGTAACTAGATATTCTCTTCATTTTCTTAAACAGTTTTCTCGGTAGGACTTGTCGGTTGAACATAGAAAAATTCATCATAATCTTCTGGTTCTTTGGAATTTCCTTCATCATTTATTTCTGTAAATTCATCACTTTTCACATTTGCACTTTCTACTATTTTGTTAGATGATTTGATCAGACATTTAAATGCTATCCTTCTAGAAGAATAACCAAGAAATGTTCCTTCTTCACTTTTCTGGTCAAACTTGCCATTTCTATCATCTTTGTGAGCATAGCATCTACTTCCAAAGATTTTAAAATAACCTACATTAGGTTTCTTGTCATAACAGATCTCATATGGTGTCTTCAAAGTTCCTTTCTTCAGTTGTACTCGGTTCAGGGTGTAAACTGTTGTGCTTATTGCTTCTCTCCAAAATGTTTGTGACACTTTCTTTTCAATCATCAAGGTTCTGGCACAATCCAAAATAGATCTATTTCTTCTCTCAGCTATTCCATTTTGTTGTGGAGTTCTCGGTGCAGAGACTTGTCTTTTTATACCATGATCATTGCAGAATAAGTTGAACTCATCAGATGTGAACTCTCCTCCTCTATCTGATCTAAGACATTTCAGTTGTCTTCCTGTTTCATTTTCAAATATTTCCTTGTACCATTTAAACATTTGAAAAGCTTCTAATTTTTCTTTTAAAAACATTACTAACATCATCCTTCAATAATCATCCATAAATAATATGAAATATTTATCACCATAATAACTTTGAACTTTCATAGGACCACAAAGATCAGTGTGCACAAGATCTAAAATTCCCTTAGAAGTGTAGGACTTACTTGTAAATCTTGATCTTGTCATCTTACCCATCTGGCATCCTCGGCACATGGCATTCTCAGGTTTTTCAAGACTTGGTAGACCTCTTACTCAATGCTTCTTGCTTATTTTGATTAGATTATCAAAATTTACATGACAAAACCTTTTATGCCATAACCAAGTATCATCTATCTTTGCATACAAACACTTGTTCTGAGTTGAGTCAAGGTGAAATGTGTTACCTTTTGTTTGTGTCCCAATAGCAGCTAACTTTCCATGCTTGTCATGAACTTTGACAATTCCTTTCTAAAATTATATTCGGTAACCTGTATTGTTTAGCTGTGCTACACTCAACAAATTGTATTTCAAACCTTTAACCCAATAAACATCATTGCATCTTGCATTGTCAAGAAGTGTTATAGATCCTTTACCTCTTACCAGACATGGTGCATCATTAGCAAATCTTACATAGCCTCCATCATAATCTTCTAACATAACAAACTTGTGTTTATCACCTGTCATGTGATGTGAGCATCCACTATCTATGATCCAAGAAGCATTAGTATTTATGTGAGATATTAGAGATTTTTCTTCATACCTTTCTTCATCTAATCCATCTTTGATAGCCACATAAACTACTTCCTCTGTATCAGTTTCTTCTGATTTATCATCATTGGATTCCTCATCAATTATTAGGCATGACTTTCTATCTCTTCTTCTGAAGTCTCGGTGTCCTCTGTAATGATTATCTTTCTGTTTGTCATCTCGGTAATCTCTCTTTTCAGTAGAATCTTCGTCAGGACAATTAGAAGCCATATGTCCTATCTTATCACAATTGAAACATTTCAAAGGTAGTTTTCCTTTATACTTACCTTTGCCTCTCGGTAACCTTCTGGCTAATAGTGCTTCATACTCTCCTTGCTTTCTGATTTCCTCATATAGTTTGTGCACTTTTTCCATCTTCTTGCAAAAATTTTCACTTGCTCCACTGTGATCTCCTTCACTTTACTTACTCATTCTATCATTGTAATCATCAGATTCACCAATATGAAAAGAATTAAATGCAGACTCAACTTTATTTACTCATGACCCACTGTTATCAAAGTTATTTAACTCAAATACATGTAGCTTACCAATAGTAGCATCTAAATAAACTGGCATATTGGGTACACACCTCAATTCATTGATTGCAAAGACTTAGATTGCATAAGCTGGTAGAAGGGTTCTTAACAACTTGTTATTGTAGTGTCCTAAAATTGTGACACTTGCAATTTCGACTGCATTTGGGTCTTCACGATGGTGGCGCAACGTTGAACCTGAATGGAGACCCCGAAACCTGTTTATAACACCAAAAACTGCATTTCTCTGCACCCTGGCCTGATCCCTCCTTGTACCCTCCTGTCCCGGGAGGTGGGACCATGGTGCCTAGCACCCTGGTCCCTCTGGACTAGGGTTCCTAGCGCCCTGGTCCACCAAGACCATGGCGCCCAACGCCCTGGTCCCTGGCCCTATTTTGGGCCCGGTCTCTTTTGGGCATCAAGTCTTTAAGTTTGCAATTCGGGAAATAATGTTTCCTGGTCGGCCTAAGGTTGGGAAAATCAGTCTATCAGCCCTAATTGACAAGTATATAAACTACATTTCCCCTCCCATTTGAGGAGGTAAGAAAGAGGAAAACATATGCGAGCAAGACGCGAAAGCGATATTCAAACATTCAAACATTCAAGCATTCAAGCATTCCTTCAAGCAATTGAGCATTCTAAGTCTCCATTCAAGGCTAAGTGTTGCATTCAAGACAAGGATTCAACCATTGAAGAGGAGATCACATACAAACATACAACATACTACATACATTACACCTTTGCATGTAAGAATACAAACATTCTTACAACAAGGTATCCGTACTTGTTTACATTACAAACATTTACATTTACAGCATTCTCATTTCTTGGTTAATTCCAAAACCGAGGTTTGACCTAAAGGCAAACCCCTAATCCCTAACCCCCCAATCGTCCTCTCTTTTCTGTGTGTAGGTTGCAGGTACGTGGCTATAATTGAAGATCTAGAATCCTTGTGCAGAGACGAACAGATCCCCCTTCATTTCGCGGATTTTTCGGAGGACCGTGTGCACGCCGAGCACCATCGTCCCGTCAACTTTCGCTCAAATTTGCAGAATAGCACTGTCTCAACATTTTACTGCTAATTCTAGGTCCACAGCTTCATCCTGTTTCCCTATCTCTGTTTATAAGTGAATCTTTCCTACTTTACATGCATTCCTAGTTCAATCTTTCTATCTACATTCTTTACAAAAGAGGGTATCCTTGATGTCACAACCCTTGAAACTCATTTAGAATCCAATCTTGCATTGCGTGGGATTGGATCTTGTGGGTTTCAACCCCTCTTTTGAATGTAAAGTCTCTCCTAAGTGAAAACCATCAACCCTAGTGACTCTCCCTTCTCTCTCCTTGGAGTTGGGGAGGGGAGAACAACTAGGGTTCGATTTTTCCACTTTACATTTTGGTGAACCTGACGTGAACATCCTCATTCTGATTATTCATGGTTAGATCTGAAAATTTTGCTTTCCTAATTATATTTCCATGTTTGATCTTTTGCAAATTTTAGAGGTTGATTGCATAAAAACCCTAAAATTTTCTTTTTAAGTAATTAAACTTGTGAAATGTTTAATTGTTAATGCTTGTTTCAGATCTACCCTTCTATTGCAAATTGTCAATTCATATTTGTGCTTTAATTCTGAAAATTAAGTGGTTAAATGTCAAAACCCTAGTTTTTAAGACCTTCTTGATTCAACCTTTGACTGATAATTTCACTAATCAAAACACCTCCAAATCGGTTGTAACTTTGGATTCCGCAATAAAATCACAATATCTTTCATCCCTGAAAATTTGGAAAAAAGTTGCGAGGACCGTGTGCACCCCGAGCACCCTCGTCCCCGACATTTTTTCTGAAATTTCGGGAGCTAGATCTTACTGTATTTTTCTGCTAAAATCCAGAATTTTGGCTGATTTTATCAATTTTAACACTTTCAAAATTAAAGTCAAGTTGGTCTAGCGATTTCTTGGATTGAGGCTTCTAATCATTCAAAAATTGTTGAAATTGAAATTTGTGTTAAAATTGTGTTTCTTACAGTCCTAAATCTGAAAAGTGTGTTGGCATTCATTCAAAATTTCAGCGCTTTATTCAAATTTTTGCAGTTTGTGACTTTTGAAATTAAGTGTTTAATTGCAACAACTTTGATTTCCACTTTCAAAATCGAATTTTGCATGAAATTGAGTCAACTTTTAAAATTTCAAAGCCTGCACTGCTTTCAGTATTCCCTCTAAAATCATAAAATTCAAAATTTCAGTTTCCCCCTCTTTTTCAAAATTCAATTTTTACATTTTTCAACAATCTTGGTAGGGTTCAATTTTGAGATTGCAACTTTAATTTGGCCTATCTACAGATCATAAAATCACTCAATTTTTTCAGATTAGTTTTAAAATCATCATAACTATCATCCCTAAAAATTTCGAAAAAAGTTGCGAGGACCGTGTGCACTCCGTTCGCCACGGTCCCGGACATTTTTTTCAAAATTTCGGGAGATTGTCCTGATTGCATTTAACAGCTTAAATCTAGGAGATTGGCTGATTTTATTGAAATTTGCTACCTCTAACATTCAAAGTCTTCTCTCTCTCTTTAGTGCATGAGTTTTACAACAATAAGTCCTACTTACACTATTCCCGTTAGACGAAGCCTTAGAATTAAGTCTTTCCAAGGTGTAATTACCGAGGAGATGGAACCTAATTTGAATGGCCTTTTTAACGAGGACATGGGTAATTCCTCTAATCCTCTTAATGATGAAGAAGCTCTCCATGAGGTTTCTGTAGAACAACTTTCAAAATTGGATAACCAATTTGATGATTTTCGACAATGGATGTCTCAAGAATACCCCGATAGTGAAGCTCTTTCATTAATTGAGGGTCTAAAACGTATGGTTCAAAGTGATAAGAATGGAATTGATATTTTGCGTTGTATTGCAAACATTGTGGATTCGAATGTGATGCCGATGAAAATTTGTGCCGAAACCTTAGGTTACACACAACCTCCTACTCAAGTTAATCATTCTATTCCTTTGACAACTTCTATTGCTAGTATACCTGCTTTTACATCAAACATAATGACTACTTCAATACAAGACATTCCTCCTATGATCACTAGTCATGGGGGCAATCCTTCTTCTTCAATCAACCCTCTTCCTCCATTCAATCCGACTTCTTCATTCATTCCTTCAATGAGTGTTCCTATTATATCTCCACAAATAAACACGACACAAGGGGGCAATTCATTTAACCCTTCCATTCCTCCTTGTAGTGTTCCTCCTTTCCAATCATATCCTATGACTAACTATCATAGTGTCCCACCACCTTACTCTCTACCTTCTTTCAATAACATAACACCTCCATCACAATCTAACACGTCTAATATGAACTCTTCGACTGAAGCGACCATTAACAATCTTGCACAAACTGTCTCTTTTTTACAGCAACAAATTGCCTCTATGAATCAATCTAAGTTTAGTGTGCCCACATTTGATGTTGCGAGCCCACTTTCTCTTGACATTGTTCGAGCTATCCCCCCTAAACATGTTGAAATTCCGCATTTGGAGCTTTATAATGGTAAGGGTGATCCTCTAACACATGTTAAGACCTTTCAAACAATATGTACTGATTTTGCTTATGACCAAAGGTTGCTTGCAAAATTGTTTACTAGAACATTAAGAGATAAAGCCCTACAATGGTATTGCTCGTTGCCTTCTTATTCTATTACTTCTTTCGAACAACTTGCAAATGCTTTTATTCAACAATTTCAAAACAATATAAGTCCTAAAGTTACTTTGATTGATTTAATGCATTGTAAACAAGGTGTTAAAGAAAAAGTGACTGATTTCATTGGTAGATATAAGCATTTGTATGCTCAAATTTCTTTTCCAGTACCTAACAATGATATTCAAAGAATCTTTATTTCTAATTTACAAAAAGATATTAGAGAAAAACTTCTATTTTCTGAGTTTACTTCTTTCCAACAGTTGTGCGCAACTCTTCACAATTATCAACTGACTGTGAGTCAAATGGAACAAGCAAATCCTATGGCTCTGAGTGATAAGGGTGATAGTAGTCAACAACCATTTGGGAAGTTTAAACTGAACAGAGAGTCCATTAAATTCAATGAAAACATCATCAACAACAATGTGAATGTGGCATCAGGTGTGCCTCCTATTTCTAAGTTTTTCAAGAAAGAAAGAAAGTTTACTCCTTTGAATGAATCATTGCATAGTATTATGAATAAGTTATTGGAACAAAATGTGCTTACTCTTCCTCCTATAAGGCAAATAGACCCTGCAAAGATTAATTCACCCTATTTTGATAACAAATCTTTTTGTCAATTTCATCGTCAACCTGGGCATGATACTGAAAAATGTTTTGCTTTGAAGGGTAAAATTCAAGATTTGATTGATAATAATACTATTTTTGTTTCTGGCGTGAATGATAAAGGCAACACATCTGTAGCTCCTCCTAACCAAAATCTTCAAATTTTTACTGATCCATTACCTTCTCATACCTCTAATGCAATTGATACTACTGATTCCTCTGTCTCACCTGATGATCTTGTGTCTATGACTCTGAATGTGATTAACTTTGTAGAGCAACAGAAAATCCCTAAAGAACCTTCCATTACCTTTGATTCTAGTGAAACTATCAGGGCACCTGATGGTCCTTTATATATAGTTGCAAAAGTCAAGAATACACCTTGTCGTGGAGTGCTTATTGATCCTCCTTGTATGGTTAATATCATTACTGAAGAATTTCTTTTTACTTTGCAATTGAATCAAGTGATCTATGATGAAACAAATGTGGTTGTGAAACTATTTGATGCATTTTCTTCTCCTACAATTGGTTCTATTACATTACATATTGAGGTCCATAACAAATCCCTTGATGTGGACTTTGCTATTATTCCATCATTCGAACAATTTCGTGTGAAGCTAGGCTATCCTTGGCTATCTTCCATGAAAGCTATTGCTTCTCCTATTCACAAGTGTTTGAAATTTCCCCATAATAGTGAAGTTGTTACTGTCAATCATAGTCTCTTTAAACCAGCTGAAAGAACTTCTAGCGTTCCTATTGATTACTTTTGGCCTAAACAATTCCAATCTCTTCCTCCGTGAAGTGATCATCTTTTCAAATCTTATCAAAAGTGGAAGAAAGATATGATCCTATCTCTAAGTGAACCTAGAACACCCAAACTTGACATTCCTATCATTCTTGAGAAGGAAGTTCTTCCTTTGAAAGATAAAACTAATGTCTTTCCTCAAGAAGATTCCCAACCCATCCCTATGGATGTGACTATGCCTATGACTAATAAACTTCCTAAAAGTAGACCTATACCTCCTCGTCATGATGGACTTGGTCTCCTTCCTAAACCAAATATTCCTCCCTTATATGGAGCAGTTCCTCCTCCTTCCTCTTATGGAGAGAAGAGACCTTCCTCTTCTCCTATTGTTCAACCTAAGAGACCACAACCTAAACACCCAAGTGATAAGGATGAGAACATTCCTCCTCCTCAATCTTCTCAACTCCCTACTAAGACTAGACGAAATCGTTCTGCACATGAACGCTGATGAAAGCGTCGTCTTAGAGCTCAGGCAGCTGCTTCTCAAACTTTGCAATCCCCAAAAACACCTTCAGCCAATATTATTCCATTTTCTCCTCAGCCGACGATTGAGCCGAAATCTCCTAAACATAAGATGCATGATGGTCTTGATCCTGTGCGAGTTAAAGATCCTATTTTTATAAATCTTGATGATGATGAAAATGTTACTCCTATTCATTCTGATAGTGAGTATGAATATGTTGATGTTGATAACCATTTATCTAACAAATTTTCTAAAGCACTTATCCTAGCTCCTAGACAAGACCAACGTGGCTTGGGACATGAACATAGCCCTTGTTTGGATCTTGTGATAGCTCCATCTGCTGTGTTGGATGTTCCTCCTCTAGCGTGTTTCCTACCTTCTCGAAATATTGATCAGCAAGATCAGGGGGTAGATGATGTGCTGGACTAGTTCATTAGCATAGAAGACTCTCTCCTCCTCTCTTGATCTCTTTTGTTACTTCTTCTATGTGTTATTCTCATTCTTCTATTTGTTGTCCTTAGTGTTGTCTACTTGAGGACGATGCAAAACATTGAGATCTCTTTTGGTCTCTCTCATGTTGACTCAAAAGACACATGTGTTCCCTTCTTCTAGGTGACCTTCCTTGATTGGGGAATGAAGAACAATTATTCATACATACATATGATATACATGAATTATCATACAGCATACTGACCCCGAGGAAAGTGAAGTCACCTTGTGCTTTGTGTTTTGTGTCTATTATCCTTGGGCTTATCTCACACTTGGGGGCTAAATCCTTGTGATAACATGCTCCTTTCTCATTTCTTATATGTATCACTACCTTAAAGAAATCACCCCTGATGAGGTGTGTGTGATCGCTTTAACGTAGGGGGGCATACATCCCGTTCATATCTTTTCAAGATACTTGAAAATTTCTTGACAAATTTAGCTTTGCCTTGAAATTTTTTTATATCTTTCTTGCATGACTCATAGTGAGGGAACCTTACTACTGACAATCATGGTTCTCCCTCGTGATCTTCCCTTTTACTTTGTCAATCGAAGTCGTAAGATCCTTAGTCCATTGGGGGCTTGGTGTATCTTGCCTCCTTGACGTGGTGAAAGTTTTTCAATGCTGTTTCCTTGTACTTTACCAGAAGTATCAGCATACGCTTATACTCCCACTAAAGTGGGGGCTAAATGTAGCATCCTAAAATTGTGACACTTGCAATTTTGACTGCATTTGGGTCTTCATGATGGTGGCGCAACGTTGAACCTGAATGGAGACCCCGAAACCTGTTTATAACACCAAAAACTACATTTCTCTGCACCCTGGCCTAATCCCTCCTTGCACCCTGCTGTACCGGGAGGTGGGACCATGGCGCCCAGTGCCCTGGTCCTTCTGGACTAGGGTGCCCAGCACCCTGGTCCCCCAGGACCATGGCACCCAGCGCCCTGGTCCCTAGCCCTATTTTGGGCCCGGTCTCTTTTGGGCATCGGGTCTTTAAGTTTGCAATTCGGGAAATAATGTTTCCTGGTCGGCCTAAGGTCGGGAAAATCAGTCTATCAGCCCTAATTGACAAGTATATAAACTACATTTCCCCTCCCATTTGAGGAGGTAAGAAAGATGAAAACATATGTGAGCAAGATGCAAAAGCGATATTCAAACATTCAAACATTCAAGCATTCAAGCATTCCTTCAAGCAATTGAGCATTCTAAGTCTCCATTCAAGGCTAGGTGTTGCATTCAAGACAAGGATTCAACCATTGAAGAGGAGATCACATACAAACATACAACATACTACATACATTACACCTTCGCATGTAAGAATACAAACATTCTTACAACAAGGTATCAGTACTTGTTTACATTACAAACATTTACATTTACAGCATTCTCATTTCTTGGTTAATTCCAAAACCAAGGTTTGACCTAAAGGCAAACCCCTAATCCCTAACCCCCCAATCATCCTCTCTTTTCTGTGTGTAGGTTGCAGGTACACGGCTGTAATTGAAGATCTGGAATCCTTGTGCAGAGACGAACAGATCCCCCTTCGTTTCGCGGATTTTTCGGAGGACCGTGTGCACGCCGGGTGCCATCGTCCCATCAACTTTCACTCAAATTTGCAGAACAGCACCATCTCGACATTTTACTGCTAATTCCAGGTCTACAGCTTCATCCCGTATCCCTATCTCTGTTTATAAGCGAATCTTTCCTACTTTACATGCATTCCTAGTTCAATCTTTCTATCTACATTCTTTACAAAAGAGGGTATCCTTGATGTCACAACCCTTGAAACTCATTTAGAATCCAATCTTGCATTGCGTGGGATTGGATCTTGTGGGTTTCAACCCCTCTTTTGAATGTAAAGTCTCTCCTAAGTGAAAACCATCAACCCTAGTGACTCTCCCTTCTCTCTCCTTGGAGTTGGGGAGGGGAGAACAACTAGGGTTCAATTTTTCCGCTTTACAGTTATATCCTTTTCTTCAATAGTTCCACCTGCTCCTTTGATTTGATTGATAATCTCCTTTAGTCTTGTATTGTACTGGGTTATGTTCTCACCTTCATTCATCCTCATAGATTCAAGTTGTCCTCTTAGACTATCCACTTTTTCTCTTTGAACATGTTCATCTCCACCATACACAGAAATGAGCTTGTCCAATATTGCCTTTGCATCATTCCATCCTTCTAGATCATTAAACTCTGAGTCGGTGAATGCAGATGTTATTTCAATCATTGCTTGAATATGTTCTTGCTTTTCCTTTATCTCTTCCATTGTCAATGGATAGGTGCTTGGTGTAATGAAATCATTCTCCAAATAATATACAACATATTCTCCAACTCTTGATAGGTGTAGCTTCATCCATTTCTTCCATGTAGAGAAACTTGACTTGTTCAGCTTCGGTGCATCTCTCTTATACATCTTTGGATCTTTGCCTCAAGTACCTTTAAACTTTTCTTCCGGAGTCCAAAGCTCTGATACCAATTGATAGTTCTAATACTTAATATTAAGTATAGATGCCAAGCTAATAAGATGAGGGGGGGGGTGAATCATACAAACTTAATCTTCCATAAAAACAACAGATTCAACCTCAGTAACATATACTTCACCAATATAACCAAAACTACTAAACATGCTAACCCATAAGCATATAAACATCATAACACTCATAACACCAGATTTAACATGGAAACCCAAATAGGGAAAAACCACTGTGGGATTTTGGACCCACTAAGAAATATTCTTCTAGAGTATGCTCAGTAAAAAGCAAATCCTGTTAAAGATTACAAACACATTGCTAGATCTGACCCGGTTAAGGGATTTCCCTCAGATCTGTTAGGATCTTCACCTTGTTAGAAGTGACCTTGTTAAAGGATTTCAAACACTAAATCAGAATGTCACCTTGCTAGAGGGTTTTACAAATAAGACTGTTAAGTCCACTCGGTTAAGAGATTTTCTGTCACTTTACAAAATAATAGTAATAAAAATCTATCTGCAACTTCACATCTAAAAATGCTAAAGCAGATTCTTTTTGCTCAATACAATTTTGTCATAGGACTTATCTTGTCCATCTGATGGGCTCTATACTCTATTATTCAAACAGGTCTTCAAGCTTTTGTGCTCGGTAATCACTATGTAGCATCCCTGTGCATACACTTTCCCGCATACATTGTTTATCAACAGTTCCTTATTTATAAACAATTTGCCAACCACTTAATCTCCTTGATCACGTTTCCCATGATCAATCATAGCCATCAGATCTTCAAACTTGACCAGGTTCAATGTATCCTTCGATCTGAAAACATTTTACTTTGCCTTGGAACTTGCATACATTTCTTGGAACTTGTGCTAGGGTATTGCGGTTCAATCTGAGCTGTAGATCTTCCAGTCGATTTTCCTTTGCCACAGATTCTTTAACAAACATCATTCATGGCATACCAATCATTTAATCATAGCCAACTCATCAGCTTCCTTCATTAAATAATTCTTTTATTCATTCAATGCATTCTATTATTACTCGGTAAATACTAAACTTCACTCAGTAGACATTCTGCCTTCATTAACCGATAGCGATAACCTTAGGGTTTACCGACTAGGTTCTTTGCTTGATAACATAGTATAGTATCAACCTTACAATCAATAACATATTTAGGATATCAAAACAATCTAAACATCATGATCTCATCATTGTCTAACTCGGTAATAGTTGCCCATTGAATAACTTATTCTTCCCCTTATTCATCACATTCTTTCTGTGTCTTTTACCAACATCTTTATACTCATCAAATCATACTTCTCAAGATATGGCAACATCATACTGATTTAGAAAATCAATTTCTTGACATCAATGACAAAATAATAATATTAAGACAGTAAACATCCTTTAGCAGTTATATCCATAATCATCAACAACCTTCTCAATATCCTTATTGAAATGCCAACAATCTCCTTTCTCTGTTATAATGCCAACAATCTCCCTTGTCTGTTATAATGCCAATAGGTTTGACCTTGTGATTATAACTTCAACACATTATTTGTTGATATACCTTTAAATGATCAAAGGCATTTTTTCGTCGTTCATGGATCAATCCTAACTCTTGCAAATTGCATACTCTTTGTTCTTCATCGGGGATAAGGCCTTTTAATGATACTCGTAGATAAGGTATCTCTACTTCTATTGGCAGTATTGCTTCTAATCCATAAATAAGATAGAAAGGTGTGGCATCTGTTAGTGTGCAAATACTGGTACGGTAGGCCCATAGAGAAGGGTTCAATTGAATATGCCAATCTCTGCCAGCATCACTCACTATCTTTTTGAGGATTTTCCAAATAGTTTTGCTTGATGCTTCTGCTTGCCCATTCCCTTGTTGATAGTAGGGTGTGGAAAATCTGTGTTGGATTTTGAATTTCTCACATAGCTCTTGTACATCTTGATTCTTGAACGGTCGCCCATTATCAATGATAATGGTCATGGGTATTCCATAGCGACAAATAATGTAGTTCAAGATAAATGCAACAATTTGTTTTCCTGTGATATTGATGAGAGGTACTGCCTCAATCCATTGTGTGAAATATTTTGTAGCTACAAGGATGAATTTGTGACCATTGGATGAAGAAGGATTTATCTTTCCTACTAGATCAAGACCCCATTGGCAGAAAGGCCAAGATGTTGCCAAAGGATGAATTTATTGTGTTGGTGCATGAAAATTTCCATGGATCTGACATTGTTTGCATGTTTTAGCTATCTGAAAAGAATCTCGTTCCATAGTTGGCCAATAATAGCCCAACCGTATGAATTTTTTTGAAAAGGTAAGACCACTTGAATGAGTGCCACAAATGTTATTATGGACTTTATTTAAGGCCATCTCAGATTCTTCTTGCTTGAGACATCTTAAAAGAATAGCCTCCAGATCTCATTTAAAAAGGTTATCCGCGACAATAGTATAATGGGATGATTAGCAAATAAAGTTTCTCTTTTGGCTCTTTGATAAGTCAGGAGGGAGGATATTATCTTTTAGGTATGTGTAAGTTTGGCCATAGCTGGAGGAATCATGCCCAACAAGGTGACAGATAGTTTGGGAATCAAGACAATTATGTGCAGGGTAAAAAAAATCTTCCATGAGGAATTCATAACGCTCTTGATTTTCCTGTGTCTGTAATAAAGAAGCAAGTGCTACCATGGCGTCTGTTGCTTTGTTGTCATTCCTCAGAATCTGCTAAAAAGGTATTTCAACAAATTATTTCTTGACATCATCAACCAACTTCTTATAAGGCATTAGTTTTTCATCCTTTGTTTCATAATCATCATTGATTTGATTGATGACGAGTTGAGAGTCTCCAAAGACTTGAAGTTGTGAAATGTTCCATTCTAGAGCCATTTTGATACCTGTAACCACAACTTCATATTTTGTTGTATTGTTGGTGCATGGAAAGCTTAATTTATACACTTTTGGAATTGTATGACCTTGTGGTGTGATGAATAGAATGTCTGCTCCTGATCCATGTCATGTTTTGTTATTGATGTCTACTCCTAGACTGATATTCGGGTGATGTATTATAATATATGGATCTAACCCTAGATTGTCTGCATATGACCAGGCAAAATTGATTTTCCATCTTTTGAAGGGTTCCAAATATTGTTGCACTTCATATTCTGATAGAGAGATTGTTGGATATAGATCAATTGTGCCAATGGTAACTACCTCTCTTGGTTCTACCAAGATAGATGACCTCTCTTGATAGTATTCAGGTAAGGTGTCAAATCTCCCATCTTCTGACGCCTCGAGGAGGTTTTCACCATTAGATGTATCCTTTCTTTTTACTTTTCCGTGGTCTAATGATGTCAATAAATGGTTTTCAGCATTATACCTAATATCATTTTCTTTATTTTCACTTTTGCGACTAGGAGATTTTACACCCACTTGATTCAAAGATACGTTAGCAAAATCCTTGGTGGGAGTTGTTGTGGGTTCAATTGTATTAAGATATAAGGATATGGCATGGTCATTAGGAAAGGTATCGATGGTGGTATGTCTTTCATTTTCTTAGTCCATAAGTTCAGGATGGATTAAGGGTAAAAGATTCTCATGTTAAATAGTTTCAAAGATATTAGGGGTCATGATAGAGATGTCAAAGTTTTTGATATGTATTTCAATGTCTGGAATGATACTCTTGTCAGAATGACCTTTCACAAGTAGCTCCTGATTGTCCTCAATTAAGTCCAAGTCAACCGAATGTGATCCTGATTCAAGTGGGCTAGTTCCTAACATTTATCCTGCATACATGTGAACTATATCAACACCTACATCTTCTTCATCCCTTTCAATTTCAAGTTGCTCTGGTTTGTTTTTCCATGATAGCAAATATTCTTTTTTCCCTCAATCTCTTAGCTAGATTTGTTTTTCCATGCTTGATAAAATTGATGCAAATGATTGATCCTTGGATTGTGTGTTTGAAGATGACGTCTCTCTGTTATGTGGAACAATAACCTCTAGGGCAAGTTTTAGATTAGTACAACACTACAATGGATTTGAGTCTGCGAAGATCGTGATTTCCTACCCATTGTATAGAAATTTCAGGCACTGATCACATGTTGATGGAATAGCTTGCATGTCATGTATCCATGGTCTTCCCAAGAGTATGTTGTATGGTAAGTCCAAGTCTATAACTTGGCATGTTGTGTCTTTCTGCAAAGGTCCCACCCTGATGGGTAATATTTCAATTCCTATAGAAGAATGGTCTTCTTCATCATATTCTTTGAATGCAATCTTTTTTTTGGGGATCAACTATGTCTCCTGAATAACCTAGAGCACAAACAAGACTCAAAGAGAAAATGTTTAAGCTAGCTCCCCCATCTATTAGGACACGTTTATCAAGTGTTCTATGAATGAGGAATTCAATTTTCAAGGGAGTGTTATGGGGATGTTGCAAGAAATCAATGCTTGGATATGAAGGAGATGGGCTTTGAATAGGATCCTCTGAAATAGGTTTGATGGCCATTATAGATATCCCTTGGGGAACTTCATCTTTGAGTGTATTGTTTGGTGATGATGCTATGGAAGGTTCTTGCAAGCTTTGAAGAGGTGTAGGAATAGATGCCTTTGGAGATTCAATTTTCATTTGGGGGGATGAGCCATTGCTAGACATAGGTGTGAGATTTTGATCTTCCTCAGCAAAATCCCTGAGGGATCTCTATTAGAGTTGCATAAAAGAGCCACCTCTCTTTGGAGATGTATTTGAATCCTTGTGAGGTTTTGACATAGTTGGCTTTTGATTTTGGACTTGTTTGATTTCTCTGATATGCTGGTTTGTTATTTCTTCTTCTTGTATTTTACTTTGGTATTCCATGTTTCTATGATTTTTCAGCTATTTCGAATGTTTCTATTTCTGTTTTAGCAATATTTTGTCTCTGCGCTCTAGTTAAAATGGGCATACACATGTGTTGAATATTTTGCAAGGATTCGATTGTCTAGAAGGTGTTTCGATAAATGTCCAATTGTCAATGTAGATACGATAGAGTGATATGACACGAAAAGGTAATTCAAGTGTTTAAAAGTTTGCAAGTTTTTCTATCTTTATTTTTTGAGTGCAATGATGATGATTTTAATAAAACCAAGTCCAATAGGAACGATATATCCTACGATGTGGGACAAGGTTATCCTGACTAAACGTTGTAGTTTTGTGATAGAGGATGATAGATCCTTATGAGAAACTATGTTTTAAGTGATCGGTTTATCAAAGAGGTGATAATGCACTTTGAGATGTTTAGATCGTGAACTTGTTGAAGGTGAATAGTTCAAAATCTTGAGGTGTCTATTTCTAGAATCCAATTTGACAAAAGATAACTTGACCAAACAAACCAAGAAGACAACCTAAGCATAAAATAAAAGATATCAGGTGTTTATGCTCACTGTAAATTGACCAAGCAAACATGACAAATCTGAAAAATACATGCAAGAAGATAGCTCCAGACTGACAGAGATAGAAATTCGTATGACAGTTTAGACAGTCCCAGATGACAATTTAGACTGAACCATATGATAAAATAGAAATCTCGCACAACAAAGGCCCAAACTCATACGACACTTACCATAGAACCAGAGGACAAAAGATAACAAAAAAGCTTCTGCATAACTGACTCGTATGACAATTCCTGCAAAACCATACGATAAACTAGATTTCCCGTATGACAAACTAGAAAGCTTGTATGACTGAAGACAAAACAGAGACAAAATTTTTATTTGGACATATTTTTTATCAATGAAGTTTGATTTTTGGATTCTATTTTCTAGTTTTTAGATGTCTAATTTTCTGCTTCAGGGATGAAAACACAACAAACACGTGATATGATAAATGACCTCAAGAAAAACATGCTAAATCCTAAGGAAGTTGGCTAAGAGAGAAAACCTTTACTTGCAAACTTAGGTACACACCCAATAGCTAATTAGAATATGGCCACTGAGTCTCATGCAATGGATTCTCAACACCGCATTATCTGACTCCAAATGCTAATGGGGGCATGATATGGCAAGTGTCTTGGGAGAGTTACTATCTCTCTTGCACAAAGATTATTCCCCTTTCGGAGGTGAATTGGGTAGCTTCTATCTTAGAGTTCATAGTAAGGGTTTCCGTATGAAATTACCCTTTGCAGTTGCGCAAGCGCGATTGAGGACTATATCCCAACAAGATACTGAAATAAGAAGCAGCCACACAAGCATAATTGAGACCACAAGGCCCTACTAAGTGTACGATAGGAGAGATCTCCAAAGAGAAAACTCAAATAATCCCATCCTCTGAGACCTTAATCCCAAGAGGCCTATTTTTTAGAGTGAGTCAGAAAGCTTAGGTCTAGATGTACTCACTTGGGTCGTTCTCACAGGGTGATTACTTTTTCCCATTGTGACAGGCCCATTAAAGGTAATCAAATCTCAAACATAGATGCACTTCAAGGGTCAGGATTTTTGATTGTCCAAATGGATAAGAGCATACTCTCCTACCTTTTAGACAACTTCTCAAGCATAGAAAACAAGATGTTCATTTACCATTAGCAAAATAAGTGTGCCTAGAAAACTTAAAGCAGACATAAACTTTGGTAGAGTTGTCCTTAGGCAACCTAAAAAATAGATGCATTAGTAGTTAGGTTGTTTTGATGAAATGAAGCTTTGGCAAGTGTAATATTCAACAATCATCCTACAAAAACTAGTTAGGCTGCTAGAAAAGTCATAAACCGACCAGGGTTGGCATTAGTAATAGCCAAATTGAAGTATAAAAACCCTAAAATGTAATCTATTTTGAAAACACAGAAGCAGAAACTCATACGATACTCCAAAGGTACTCATACGAGATTCTGGAACAGACCCGACCAGAAACCCGTGAGATTGAAAATTTGATGACGAGTGAGGCCAAGAAATTATATTTTGAGCCCAACGGTGGGCGCCAAAATGTCGTGTGTGTGAAGTAGGGTATCTGCAGCTGCAACACAAACACTCGATAGATCATTACAAACTTGGTTAGAAAATTAAAATCAAACGAAAGATAAACCATGACAAAGCAATCCCAATGACTTGACTACATGTAGACGGAGGATTTTAAAGGATATGATATGCAAGATAGATGAGATTGATTATGCTAGATTGATCCAAGAGTCTAATTAAGCTAGTGATATGCATGATTAAGCTATGATGATGATGCAATTAAGCTAGAATGGAGATTGATTAAGCTACATGATTCAACAATTATGCTAGAAAATTATCGAATTAAACTAGATCTAAGATGCAATGCCTATGATAACAATGCTTATGTGATACGCTAGAATGGATATGCCTATAGTAACAATGCATAAGATGAAAATGAGATGGGATCCTTTGTGCTCCAAAATGAAGGATATTTATAGGATTTCCAAGGCCAGGGGTGAGGTGGCAGGAATCAACGGTCAAGATTGAGTCTGAAGATATCAAGGGTGAAATTGGAGGAGGTTGGAGAAGAGGTCAGAGGGAGGGACAATTTTCATCTCTGTGGTGACAAATGTTAAGGAGCCTTGATCATAAGAGGGCAAGTGTCCAAGAGAGGAGACATATGGCCAAAGTGTCATGTGTCTCAAGGGGAGAATATCCACACCATAGGAGGTTAGGATAAGGAGGTTAGGATGTGAAAGATAGGATAGGGTTATTTAAACCCAGGGTTAGGTGGAATGGGTAGGCTAGAGGGAGGTTAGGTTAGGTGGTTAGAAGTTAGGAGGCATGTGAGCAATTTGAATTTAAAAATTCAAATAATAGGAAAAGGCGAATTAACTTTCAACAACTCGTAAATTGATTTGTTTTGATTAATTAGGGGATTAGAAGAAAGTAATTAGATGGGGGGGAGGATTAATTAATCAAAGGGGACTATTGAAATGAACCTATTAAATAAATCTTTAGATTTATTAATAAGTAGATGAAAGGGATTTAATCAAATTGCTAATGAATTTAATTAAATTAGGAAGGGGGATTAATTAAATAATTGCTTATTTACTTAATTATCTTCAGACCATTTTTAGGTGTATACACTAACCACTATATGTATGCATATATTTATGAACATATGTATATGTATATACATGTGTATAAGTATGTGTATGTGTATGTGTATGTGTATGTGTATGTGTATGTGTATGTGTATATATGTATGTGTGTATGTAATGATCATATAAATTAATTTAAGTGTTATTCTATCCACAAGTTAGACAAACATATGTACCCATGTGCAATATAGCTAGGAACTAAGGGTGTTGCATAACCCACCCTTACACCAACATTATCCCCAATGCTTACAAACTCTAGGTGCTTTTTGTATACACCTAAAAATGGTCTGAAGATAATTAATTGAATAAGCAATTATTTAATTAATCCTCCTCCCCAATTTAATTAAATTCATCAACAATTTGATTAAATACCCCCTTTCATCTATCTATTAATAAATCTAAGGAATTATTTAATAGGTTCATTTCAATAATCCTCTTTGATTAATTAATTCAACTTAATTAATTCTTCTCCATCGAAATCATTTCTTCTAATCCTCTAATTAATCAAAAAAAATCAAATTCATGAGTTGTTGAGATTATTTAGCCTTTTCTTATTATTTGAATTTTTAAATTCAAATTCTCCTAACTTTTAACCACCTAACCTAACCATTCCTAAACCTAACCCATTCTACCTACCCACATGTTCCCTTTCATTCAACCTCTTCTAGAAGCTTTGTGACACTTGTCACTAAGTGTTCCCTTTCATCCAACCCCTTCTAGAAGCCTCTTGACACTTGTCACCATAGAGATGATAGATGTTCCCTTTAATCCAACCCCCTTACCAACCTCCTCCAATTTAACCATTGATATCTTCAAATCAATCTTGACCATTGATTCCTACCACCTCACCCCTAGCCTTTGGAAATCCTAAAAATAGACCTCATTTTGGAGCACAAAGGGTCCTGATTCATATAATTTTTGCATCCCAATTGATTCATCTCATTTTCATTAAAGCATTGTTACTATAGGCATCTAGCTTCTAGTTTATCATTTCAAGCATTGTTATCATGTTCAATCTTAGCTTAATCACATCTTCATTCTAGCATATTTTCTAGAATAATCATGAAATCATTTTAGCTTAATCATGCTATCATTACTAGATCATGCATATTCATCATTCAAATCCTCCTTCTAAGTGTAGTCAAGTCACTGGAATTTGCATAACAAGATCTGAGAGCAAAATTCAAACTCGCATCTACTAGGAGGCGATAGATCGCTTAGTTATGGTTTTATCTTTCTTTGATTTAAATTCATTAACCATGCTTGTGATGATCTATTGAGTGTTTTGTGTTTGCAGGTACAGGTACACAGGTATACACTTCACAATAGCACGACATTTTGGTGCCCACCGTGGCGTCAAAATCATCATTTTTGGCCTCTCAAGCTTCAACAAAGATCCATCTCTGTTGGGATAGAATCAAAATGTCGTACGAGTTTATTTTCCAACTGGTACGAACTACCTTTCAGTCTAGTACGAAACCTCATCTTATGTCATACAAACTCATTATCCCTGTCGTACAAGGTCTAACTACATGTCGTACGAATTTCTGACTAGTAAGTCCTGTGTCATACGAACTAATTTTCATTGTCGTACGAGAGCTAAATTCATGTAGTACGAATTTCTGGCTGCTAAATCCTAAGTCCTACGAGTATATTTTGGCTTTTGTTTGAAGTTTAAAGTTGTGTTGTTTGAGCTCATAAAATTGTGTCATACAAGTCTCTGTCTCTGTGATTTTTAACAGACTGCATGTTAGGGTTTTCTGATTTTAATCCGAACTTCACTAATGCTAACCCTGATTTGTTTGTGAGCTTTTTGGCAGCCTAACTCTTTTCTGCAGGATGATTGACGAAGATATGCTTGTCAAAGACATAATTCAAAAACCAATCAATGACTACTAATGGATCTATTTTGCAGGTTGCCTATGAATCTGACTAAACTTTGTGTATTCATTAAAGTTTTCTAGGTACACTTCAATTTTGCTAAAGGAAATGAACAATCATGTATTTCATGTCTTTGATGATAGGCGAGTATGCTCTCACCTTTCTTAGGTGACCAGAAAGGTAGACTCATCTTTTGCTTTCATTAGTGTTTTTCTTTAGCAAGACTGCCCTCCCAAGGAGCTTAAAAACTCTTAAAGCCATTATGGTCGGTGTGAGGGGAACGACCTAAGTGGGAATGGCTAATGCCAAGTAATCCAACCCACTACAAAATAAACATGATTTGATGAAAATCAAGTCAACGGGAGTGCTCGGGAATAGCTCTTCTTCATACCTTCGGGTATATCAAACCTTGGTTTTCAAGGCTGGGAGACCTCTTAATTGATTTTATACCCCGATGTGCTGAACAGATCCCTTACTAGTGCCGGTTAAAATAGAAGTTACCTGATTCACCTCTAAAAGGGTGATAATATTTGTGCAAGAGAGATAGTAACTCTCCCAAGACACTTGCCATATCGTGCCCCCATTAGCATTTGGATTCGGATAATACGACATTGAGAATCCATTGTGTGAGACTCAGCAGTTGTATTCTGATTAGCTATTGGCTATGTACCTAAGTTAGAAAGAAAAGGTTTTCATTCTCAACCAATTTCCTTAGGGTTTAGCATGCTTGGAGTCACTTATCACATCATGTGTTTGTTGTGTATTCATCCCTAAATTGAAAAATCAAACATCTAAAACTAGAAAACATAAGCAAAACACCAAAATTCACTAATCAAAATTCGACAAAACAAAAGATATTTTTCAGTGTCCTGTTCTCTATCGTACGAGTCAGGTTATTTTGTCATACAAGGAATCTGTTTTGTCATGTGGTTCATAAAGTTTTGTCATACGAGTCTCTGCTTTTTCAAAGGAAATTTCTGATTTGTCGTCTGGTCTTGTATCTTTTGTCATATGGTTCATGAAGTATTGTCATACGAGTCTCTATTTTTATCAGTCTAGAGCTACCGCTTTGCATGACTCTTTCAGATCTGTCATTTTGCTTGATCAATTTGTAATATTCATAAACACCTGTTATATGTTGTTCTGTGCTTAAGTTGTCTTCTTGGTTTGCTTGGTCAGGCTATCATCCGTCAAAATCAGACTTTAGAACATATACACCTTAATATTTTCAAAGTGCTTACCCTCAACAAGTTCAAGATCTAAACATCTCAAAGTGCATTATCACCCTCTTTGATAAACTGATCACTCAAACATAGTTTCTCATCAAGATCAACCATCCTTTATCATGAAACTGAAATGTTTGGTCAGGATAATCTCATCCCACATCATAGGATATATTGTTCCTAATGGACTTGGTTCTTATCAAATCATCATCATTGCACTCTTAAACTAAAGATCGGAAAACTTGCAAACTTTTAAACACTTGAATCATCTTTTCGTGTCATATTGCGCTATCAAATTTACATTGGCAATTGATCACTTATCAAAACAACTTTTAGACAATCAAACCCCTAAAATGGAAACAGAAAAATTTAAAATAGCTGAAAACCATATCAACATGACATACCAAAGCAAAATACAAGTAATAAGTCAACATATCAGAGCAATCAAACAAGTTCAAAATCAAAATCCAACTATACTAAAACCTCAAGGATTCAAATACATCTCAAAAGAAAGGTGGCTCTTTTATGCAACTCTTAAAAAAGATCCCTAAAGGACTTGGCTAAAGAAGATCAAAATCGTGCACCTATGTCTAGCAATGGCTCATCCCCCTATAAACAAATTGACTCTCCAAAGGCATCTATTCCTACACCTCCTGAAAGCTTGCAAGAATCTTCCATAGCATCATCACAAAAGAATATATCCAAAGATGAAGTTTCCCAAGGGATATCTATAATTGCCATCAAACCTATTTCAGAGGATCATATTCAAAGCCCATCTCCTTCATATCCAAGCATTAATTCATTGCAGCATCCCCATAACGCTCCCTTGCAAATTGAAGTCCTCATTCATAGAACGCTTGTTAAACGTGTCCTGATAGATGGGGGAGATGGCTTGAATATTTTCTCTTTCAGTCTTGTCCATGCTCTAGGATATTCAGAAGATGCAGTTGATCCCCAGAAAAAGATAAAAATCAAAGCCTCTGGTGAAGAATAACATTACTCTAAAGGAATTGTGGTATTACCCCTCAGAGTGGGGCCTTTGCAAAAAGACACAGCATGCCAAGTTCTAGACGTGGACCTACCATACAACATACTCTTGGGGAGACCATGGATATAGGACATACAAGCTATTGCATCAACATGTCATCAATGCTTAAAATTTCCAGACAATGGACAAGAAATCACAATATCAGCAGACTCAAATCTATTGTAGTGTTGTAATAATTTGAAATCATCTCAAGAGGTCATTGTTTCACATAACAGAGAGGTAGCAACTTCAAGCACACAATCCAAGGAACAATCATTTGCATCAATTTTGTCAAACATGGAAAAACAAATACAGCTAAGAGATCAAGGGACCGAAGAATATTTGCTATCATGGAAAAATAAACTAGAGCAACTTGAAATTGAAAGGGAAGAAGAAGATGTAGAAGTCGATGTAGTTCACACGTATGCAGGAAAAACATTAGGAACTAGACTACTTAAATCAGAATCACATTCGGTTGACATGGACTTAACCGGGGACGATCAAGAGTTTCTTATGCGAGGTCATTCTGACGAGAGTATCGTTCTAGACATCGACATACATATTGAAAGCTCTGTCATCTCTATCATGACCCCAAATATATTTGACATAATTGAACCTGAAGATCATTTATCCTTAATCCCTCCTGAACCTATGGACTGGGAAAATGAAGGACATACTGCCATTAATGCCTTACCGAATGACCAAGCCATATCCTTATATCTTAATAAAATCAAACCCACAACAACTTTCACCACGGATTTCGCTAACGTATCTTCATGTCAAGTGGGTGTTAAATCTCCTAGTCGCAAAAGTGAAAATCAAGAAAACAATATGAGGTCTAATGCAAAAAACCAGTTATTGGCAACATTGGACCAAGAAAAAGTAAAAATAAAGGATGCATCTAATGATGAAAACCTCCTTGAGGCGCCGAAAAATGGGACCTTACCTGAATTTTATTAAGAGAAGTCATTTATACTGATAAAACCAACATAGGCAGTTATGATTGACACAATTGATCTACATCCAACAACTTTTCTATCAAAACTAGCAAGGCAAAAATATTTTGAATCCTCAAAAAAATGGCAAATCAATTTTACCTGGTCGTATACAGACATTCCAGGGTTCGATCCATATCTTACAATACATCACCCAAATATCAGTCTAGGAGAAAGCATCAATAATAGAACACAACATGGATCAAGAGCGGGTATTCTATTCATTACACCACAAGGTCATACAATCCCAAAAGCATACAAATTAAGCTTTCCATGCACCAATAACACCACATAGTATGAATCTTTAGTTACAGGTATCAAAATGGATATAGAATGGAACATTACACAACTTCAAGTCTTTGGAGACTCTTAGCTTGTCATTAATCAAATCAATAATGACTATCAAAGAAATGATGAAAAGCTAATGCCTTATAAAAAGATGGTTGATGATATCAAGAAACACTTTGTAGAAATAACTTTTGAACATATCCCAAGAAATGACAACAAAGTAGCAGACGACATGGCTACACTTGCTTCTCTAGTGCAGACATAGGAAAATCAACAGTGTTATGAATTCCTGGTGGAAGAATTGTTTTACCCTGCTCATAATTATCTGGATTCCTAAACTATCTGTCAACTTATTGGACATGATTCATCCTACTATGGCCAAACTTACACATACCTAAAAGATAACACCCTACCTCCCAACTTATCAAAAAACCACAAGAGAAACTTTATTCGTGAATCCTCTCATTTTACTCTTGTCGCGGATACCCTGTTTAAATAAGGTCTAGACGGTAATCTCTTAAGATGTCTCAAACAAGAAGAATTTGAGAAGGCCTTACATGAAGTCCATAACAACATTTGTGGCACTCATTCAAGTGGTCTTACACTTTTGAAAAAACTCATACGCTTGGGCTATTACTGGCCGACTATGGAATGAGATTCTTTTCAGATAGCTAGAACATGCAAACAATGTCAGATCCATGGGAATTTGATTCATGCACCAGGACAAGAACTTCATGCTTTAGCAACATCTTTGCCTTTTTGTCAATGGGGTCTTGATCTGGTAGGAAAGATAAATCCTTCCTCATCAAATGGTCACAAATTCATCCTTGTAGCTACAGAATATTTCACAAAATGGATTGAGGTTGTACCTCTCATCAATATCACAGGAAAAAAAATTGTTGCATTTATCTTGAATTATATCATCTGTCGCTATGGAATACCCATGACCATTATCATTGATAATGGGCGACCATTCAAAAATCAAGATGTACAAGAGCTATGTGAGAAGTTCAAAATCTAGCACAGATTCTCCACACCCTATTATCCATAGGGAAATGGGCAGGCATAAGCATCTAACAAAACTATTTTAAAAATTCTCAAAAAGATAGTGAATGATGTTGGGAAAGATTGGCATATTCAACTGAATCCTACTCTATGGGCCTACCGCACCAATATCCGCACACCAACTGGTGTCACACCTTTCTCTCTTGTATACGGATCAAAATCCATATTGTCAATCGAAGTAGAGATACCCTCTCTACGTGTATCACTAAAACGACTTATCCCAGATGAAGAACAAAGAATATCTAGACTACAAGAGTTAGAACTGATCCATGAACAAAGACAAAATGTCTTTGATCATCTAAAGGTATATCATCAAATAATGTGTCAGAGCTATAATCATAAGGTTAAACCATGAATCTTTCAAGTTAGGGAACTAGTACTAAAGGAAAATCCACGTAACCAGGAAGATCGAGAAAAGAAAGGAAAATTTGAACCAAACTGGTTAGGTCCATTTGTGGTCATATCAGTATTTGGGTCAGGAGCATATCAGCTATCAACACAGGATGACGATCAACTCGAGGAACCTATCAATAACATGCATCTAAAAAAGTTTTATGTCTGGAAAAGCAAAAAAATCAAAAACAGTGAAAAATCTGAAAAATAAAAAACAGTGAAAAATCAGAAAAATCAAAAACAGTGAAAAAGCAAAAAAAAAAAAAAATCAAATATAAAAAAAAGTGCAATATAAACACAATGAAAACCTAGCAAATAGGTGCTATCTATGTGCTAGCTCTTCCATCTATTAGTTCACGTATCTTTCCTCTTGCATCCATTCATTTTCCATCAGCGCTATCCATCATAAAGCCTTTGTACATACGCAGACGTCCCAGGTGGCTTCTTGCCATGGTTTGGATCATTGGTTATATCATAACAACTTTGTTTCTAGGCTTGGGGAAAAATCCTACACCTAGCTGGGGGCAAATTCTTGATCATTTTGAACTTAATCAAATAGGTAGACCAAACAGTTAGACAACACTTATCAAGCAAAAACTAAAACACATCCAACGTTGAACACGAGATCAAACTATCAATTATCAAGCTATCACAAAGATAATCTAAGCACATCACACACTTTTTGGTGGATAATATCCTTTTGGATAATGATTTTAACATGATTGTTCAACTTTTCTATATTGCTTTTCGCTATCATGATTTCTGAGTGACTCCAGGATGTCATTGACTAGAGGAACAAGGAATGAACATGATATTTTTCTTGTCTGTTGTCTGAAAATTAATTATTAATATGTGCAAATTTGTCTCGGGACATGATCATTGGAGTATCATTGAAGACATTTCTGATTTGAGTATTGAAATGATTAATACTGCTTGTTTTACACAAGCAACACTCAAGTCATCTTGGTTCAATTATACCTCGATGCTTGTGCTAACTTACTATATCAAAATCCAGGAAAATAGTGCTCAGGTCATCATGGTTTAATTATATCATCGATGTTTGCACTCACTTCCCACATTTCAAAAGCTCAATGATGACAAAAACACAAAATAATCCAGTGACTGGTCCAATCATAGCTTTGTATTTTCATTTGCATTTTAGCTTGCATTTCATTCGTGTATGGGATCCCACATGCTTCTTTTATCGAAGGTTAAATCTATCGCAGGAATCATTAAAGTATCATCACAAGTGTATACGCAATCAGAATGATGACTCATCTCTCTCATGATATTTTTGACCTAGCCCAAATCTTATGCTATCTCTCTCAACAGAATCAACATCAGCATATCCAAAAATTTCTGCAACTTGATATCAACAAACTATCAGTTCTTTATCTAATCAACCTTATCAAATCAAATCAGTCAATCAAACCTAATCGATTCTAATCATGTCTTATACAGGATGTATCCTTCTTGAAACCAGACGTTTTGATCATGTCTTATATAGGATGAATCCTTCTTGAAACCAGACGCTTTGATCATCGTTGTCTTATATAGGATTTATCCTTCCTAAAACCAGACTGAATTTTGATCTTATCAATCTAATCGATCAAGATTTATCAATCTTACCAATCTAAGAAATCAAGCTAATAGAAGAACTCACATTTTCATCAAACCATAGTTACAGAAATCAAATCAAATCTATCGGGATATCAATTTTGCAAAAACTCCAAGGATCAATTATCTCAATTGATCTCCCGAGGGGGCATCATCATACCAAAATTTAGCAATCAAGAGCTGGGGCATCCTATCAAACTGATATCATCATCAAAATGAGATTATTCTTTGAATCAACACGTCATCACACCTTGCTTCAAAGAGGGGAAAAATGTATACACCTAAAAATGGTCTGAAGATAATTAATTGAATAAGCAATTATTTAATTAATCTTCCTCCCCAATTTAATTAAATTCATCAACAATTTGATTAAATACCCCCTTTCAACTATCTATTAATAAATCTAAGGATTTATTTAATAGGTTCATTTCAATATTCCTTTTTGATTAATTAATTCAAATTAATTAATTATTCCCCATCGAAATCATTTCTTTTAATCCTCTAATTAATTAAAACAAATCAAATTCATGAGTTGTTGAGATTAATTAGCCTTTTCTTATTATTTGAATTTTAAAATTCAAATTCTCCTAACTTTTAACCACCTAACCTAACCATTCCTAAACTTAACCCATTCTACCTACCCACATGTTCCCTTTCATTCAACCTCTTCTAGAAGCTTTGTGACACTTGTCACTAAGTGTTCCCTTTCATCAAACTCCTTCTAGAAGCCTCTTGACACTTGTCACCGTAGAGATGACAGATGTTCCCTTTAATCCAACCCCTTTGCCAACCTCCTCCAATTTAACCATTGATATCTTCAAATCAATCTTGATCATTGATTCCTACCACCTCACCCCTAGCCTTGGGAAATCCTATAAATAGACCTCATTTTGGAGCACAAAGGGTCCCAATCATATCATTTTTTCATCCCGATTGATTCATCGCATTTGTATTCAAGCATTATTACTATAGGCATCTAGCTTTTAGTTTATCATTTCAAGCATTGTTATCATGTTCAATCTTAGCTTAATCACATCTTCATTCTAGCCTATTTTCTAGAATAATCATGAAATAATTTTAGCATAATTATGCTATCATTGCTAGATCATGCATCTTCATCATTCAAATCCTCCATCTAAGTGTAGTCAAGTCACTGGAATTTGCATAACAAGATCTAAGAGCAAAATTCATACTCGCATTTAGTAGGAGGCGATATATCGCTTACTTATGGTTTTATCTTTCTTTGATTTAAATTCATTAACCATGCTTGTAATGATCTATTGATTGTTTTGTGTTTGCAGGTACACACTTCACAATAGCACGACACTTTTAAAGAAATGTTTGATCTTCATATGTCACATCTTCTATAGCTAGATTCTTCCACGGGATTAGATACTCTATAATTATCCTTATTTGCAACCTCTTAGTGTGTGTGAAAGATTCTCCTAGATTTGAAAATGATTCTTTCCTACTTATCAGGTTCTTGTAACTCTATTTATGTTGATCAACTTATTGCTTCATTCTATTTTGTGCATTTCCTTTGTTCTTCTTAAGATTAGAGAGTGTCTCTTGTCTATGTGAATGGTCGTATATTGGCCTTTTTTGGATGGTACACCCTATTGCATATCTCCAAAGAGTGATAATGCATGGAAATGTTGCATTTCCTCCTCCTCCTCCTCCTCCTCCTCCTCCTCCTCCTATGTCATGAGTTTTTCTTGAAAAATAGACTATGTCAAAATGCATTCCTTATTTTTCTTCTCATTGCATAGTTAGTGATACCAAATGAATTTATTTGGTTTAAAATATAATGATGCCATTGTAATCTTTTGTTGATATAGAGCTTGATGCGGATCAAAGAACCACTCCATTTGGTAGAGACAATTAGTTGAATCTTTGATATTAAACTTATGCATATCCATCTTTGGTGAGAAGTGTCTAACTATACCATTATTCAAGGGTGATGATATGTCTTTATATCAATATTAAACCCAAAAGAATCAAATCCCTTAGATGACGCATTTTATTTGCAAGTCTTGTGGTGTCAATCTATCCAGTAAAAAAATCTAGAACCTTGGAGATAACCTATTAGTTTGAAAATTGATTTGATATGTTCTTTCTTAGTGACCTCTTTCTTTTCTTTTCCACATCAGAAAAGATTCCCTCTAGTTTGATGGTTTCTTCCTTTATAGTTTCTTTAATTTACATATAGGGTCAAATCTCTTTTACATTATAGACTCTTCTTTGTCTAGAGTCTTTCCAAGAGTGTCTAGATTCCTTCCTTTGCCTCTTGTTGAAGTCTCTACCATGGTGTGAGTGAAATAATTTTGCAATAACTTACACAAAATAACTCCAAATAAGTTGAAATTTTTATTATAATTGTTGTGAGCGTAGATCTCACTTTTTTGAAAATATCTCTACGAAAGTTGTTGAGTTGTAGCATTGGTAGAAAATTTGGTGAAAACCCTAGATTTATAATGACTCCTTCACAATTTCTTTAAATAATTTCAAATATGGATTGTAGAGACTCAATATATCTTTGATCAACCCTAAAAATTATAGAAAAAATCACCAAATTGAAATAGACATGCTCTTCATAATTTGATCTCTTAAATAAATAAAAATTGTCTTGTTCTTGCCTTTCATATGCCAAGATCATATATTGATACCACTTGAAATGAAATAAATTGCAAAATAGAAGAATTTAATAGGAAAATGCAACAAATAACTGATAATAATAGTCTACTTTAAGGGAGTGACATCCAAAAGTCTTCAATAAGAACATACTAAACAATATGATGATAACAAAATAACCAATACCTCCTATATATACTATACTATGTCTTAGATGCTACCCAGGTTGACCTAACTATGCATATAAGATTCTATAACTCAATCAAGGGTTATGCTAGCCACAAGTTAGCTACATATATCCCCATACACACTATAGGTTAATGACATAACATTAAGGTAAGTTTTGTTCACACATTCATCATTATGATCAATCATAGTTTTTACCACAATTCAAGTGTCCTCCCCCAACATATTGGTAGTGGAGGTATTCAATTTTGACCCAAACAATTACCCAACCCCTCAACATGACAAATTTCCTACTTTAACTCTAATTATTTCACAAATTAGATAGAAGATTAATGACAAGCCGAAATTAACATGGCATGATGGTTAAGTTGTGGTGGTGTTGTTCTTGCCATCAAGTTTCAAACCTTGTTGGGGTGGTATTGTTGAATGAATAAATAAGAATGAGGTGTCTCGTTTTTTACCCCACCAATTGATAGCTTCGGATCAAAAGCATTTACCAGAAGAAGTGGTTAGAAAGATAAGCAAGATCATTTACCTCTTATTAAAAAAAAAACAAGAGGAAAGAAAAAAAAAGAAAACCCAAAAAAAAAAAAAACTCTTACTAACCATATATCCATACCTAAGTCTAAGCTGGAGGGAATGGTTAGAAGGATAAGCAAGATCATCATCCACCGCCACTTGACTTCCAAATGGTGGCCTTCATAATGTAAACATTATCTGGTTTGTGCTTTGTTGGCCTAACTATACTCGATACACTTGTATTCCATATATTATTTAACAATTTGCATATAATACTTTTTATTGGTTCACCCTAATTATTTAAAGAATTGCAATTTCGTTTTAAATCAATATTTTTTTCAAGTGGAGCATAGACTAATTGGCTCCCCATATAGAGAGAAGCCTATCGCATGACATCCAGTCATAGAATTCGGAAGAAATGCTTGCTCAAACACGTGAACCCTATTCATCTGGTCTTCTGGGAACACCCTGTAAAGGTTACTTGTGAATAAAGAAAGCTGATCTTCATCTGCTTCCTCGCAATTTCATTCAAACAGTTCATCAAGCTTATCTGGACGCATTTCAAGAAAGACTGGTGTTCTGATTGCTTGGTTGGCAAAAGAAACCATTATCACAAGCCTCTGCACTGATTGCAGGAACAAATACAATAAAGTCAAAACAATGGATTCCTTTAAACGTTACCCATCTGCAAGGATAGACTTGTCTCTATCCATCAATGACGGATCCAATTTTTATTAAATTTTCAATTATCATTACCATGACATGTAATAAAAGATGTTTTCAAATTTCAATTCTGGAAAAGGTCTATCCACCCAAATTTCTTGTTCAAATAAACCCAGATTTATCCCACCTATCTATTAAATTATACTTGTTTTTACAATATTCTTTCAAGGCAGGGGAACCTCATTGCAATGGGAAGCTGCCTTTAGGTTTAAGATGCTGGCTGATCTGAATTAATCCCCTGTTCTTTGTGTTCTGTTTTTTTATTTGGGTTTCTACCATTTATGAGTGCCTCAGTTTTTCTCTCGGCTGGGATCTTTTCTCTACTTTTATCTTATATCTCACGGGTCGTTGGATTGAATTTGTGAACAGATTTGAACCCTTTCAAAAACCATTAAAAAAACGCTGAGATAAGCATTGTGGTAAGCAATGGTGCAGCCCAGAAGTTAGCAGGGTGTTTGTTTCTTTCACGGATTGTCTTAACAGGCCTGGCTTTTCTGATAACAAGAGCACTGGTATTCTCTTTCATGTGAAATTACTCATTGGCATGAGGCAGTGCAAGTCTTTTTGTTCTTGATTGGTTTTACTGAAATCAAAATGGCTCTTTCTTCATTAGCAGAGTTCTTGCAGGTTTTGGTTGTAGTGCTCTCTTTCATGGCACTGGGTGTATTATTGTCATTGATTGTTTTGATTATGAAATGCATGCAAGGACATCGTGATGATGGTTTTTCTCAGCAGAAGACTCAGACTTCTCACAAGACACAGATTAAGATTGTTGAATCTGCTTCTCCTTCTCCTTTCCACTCTATTGCTCAGTCTCCTTTTCCATCTCCTTTTCCTTCTCCTTCTCCTTTTCGCCCTATTGCCGTTGCTTCTAGTCCAAATTCTTTTTATTCTCCTTCTCCTTCTCCTTCTCCTCCTCCTCCTCCTCCTCATTCTCATCCTCCTCCCATTGCTGTTGCTTCTACCTCAAACACTCTTCCTCCTCCTCCTCCCATTACTGTTGCTTCTACCTCAAACTCTTGAAGCTGATCTTTCATACCTCCTCTGTTTGCTATTATGCTCTCTTTCAGATTTGGGGAGAATTTGAAAACCATGTCATCAACCGAGGGTTTTGATTGTTGTGACCAGGTGCTGAATAGTTGTAACCGGGTGCCGAAAGCTTTCACGATTTGATAAATAACAAGCTTAAATTATTTTGTTTTCTATTATGCCCTCTTTCAGATTTGGTGGAGAATTTGAAAACCTTATAATCAAACTGAGGGTTTTGATTGTTGTAACCAGGTGCTGAAAGCTATCACAATTTGATAAATAACAACTTAAATTCTTTTGTTATCCCATTTTTATGGGGAAGTGACAAAAGGGGGTGAATATTGTACTCGGAAATAAATGAATATACATTTATAAAAGGAAAACGTTTTTACTCATAATTACTAGCTTACTTAATATAAGTAATGAGTTTATAAATTAATTTAGATAATAGAGTTGAGAGATGAATACTGAAATTTGTTTCAATTAAATATTTAGGAAAGTAAATATACTAGTATATTTATGTTTTATAAATAAAATTTATGTAGATGATGTAGGGATATATAAAAAATATTTACCTTTAGCATAGATTAATTAATTTTATATGGTTAATATTTTAGCTGATAGACTTTAATATGGGCATTTATTCCCGGAAAATTGTCAGCCCTCTGAGAAAAGGGAATTTTGGTCACATTTTCCGGCACGGTGAAAAGTTTCAGTTAATTTAATTAATAGTTTTATTAATCACGAGACCGAATTGTTTATCGTTTTTTTAGGTATACACGGCTCCTACGGAAGAAAGTAAAAATTAAATTATTGTTGTATGGCGGTGAGCGGGGTATGTTGTGTGAGCTGGAACCAATACAACGAAATTAATTCGTTTCACTTGGGCATTAATCTTTCTGAATACAGAGTTTTTTTCGATTTGTGTGAAACATTTGTGGGTTTGGAGAGGGAGAACATTTGTAATGTTTGAGCTTTTAGCGAAGCAGACGGTGTTGATAGGCTTTGTGGTGATTTGATCCTTGCTCGTATGCGTCGGTTTTCTCTACAAAGTAAGCGCTTGTTCTCCAAAAACTTGTGCTTGTTTCTGGGTTTTAACATTTTTCAAGGTTTTAAGGGAAGTCTCCTCTGTATGATGACTGTAATTTTGATTTTGATGCATGTGAATGATTATTATAATAAAAATGGCAATAACTAGTGTATTTCTGGCAAAGGGTATGGGGAGTTTGAAGTCGTTGAGCATGTTGATTAAAGTTTTGAAATATATATTTCGTCTTCAAAAAAGTTGGTGTTTTTGAATTTTGAGGGTTTTCGCTTAGTTTTGGTGGATTAAAAATTAAATTTTCAAGATCAAAAGTTCAGGTCTCAAAGATTGCATGACACATATGGCCAGAAATAAAAGATTTGTATAAAAACCCTTCATTGTCTACTGTAAAACATATTTGCAGGACAACATTCGCTTGTATGGAAGAAATTTTCCACAAATACAATGACTCAACAAAGCCTACTAAAACTTAGGCGTCTCTCAGGCAGGTTCACATCCTCACAAATAAGGGAACCTGAGCTACCAAAAGGTGAAAACCCCAACTAATATTGAAGAGTAAATAAAAGGATCTAAACCATGTACACACAATGCGTGTCAACCATTAAAATTTTTAAAACAGAGAAGACAAAGCAACAATATGTTATAGCGAACGCTTAGGGTTTCAGATTGGCGAATTTCTTAGGGTTTAGTCCAAGAGGCCTCCTCGAGAAATGTTTACAAGTAATGCAACCTTCAAAACAGAGAAATTAATAAATAAATAAAATGGAAGGTACATTTAGCATGCTCACAACAACCAAAATTTATCCTTGGTTTAGGTAAGATGATACAAAGGCAACAAGAACATGATGTCATTTGTTATACCTTCTTTAGAGCTGATTGCAAACGGTGGGCAAACAATTATTCTCACCATTAAAAGATGCTTTGAGCAATAAACGTAAATTTAAATTTATAAAAAGAAAGCACTGTGCCATTGGAAACAAGCAGAAATTCAACCGCAAACAGTAGAAACTATGGTGCAACAAACATAATCAAGTAGATTTCCTGATTAATGGAATCTATTATAATCTTGCACAAAATACATCATAAATATTTTTTCACAAAATAACAATATTTCTGACTTGGACTTTGATGATAACCTATGCAAATTGACTGAATTTTATCTTTTTCAATCATCTGTAATAAAATATGCAAGCAAACAAATAAAATTTATGAGTGTGCGATTAACTTTCATCTCCTTTAAACTTTCGTTAAAGTTCTAATGTTTAACAATATACATGACTGTAGGGAATTACTTTCTTCTTGGACTCTTCTATTTTAAGTTATAATCAGATATTGGAAAATTGTCTCCTTGTGAGGCACTTAACCAACTACAATTTATTCTGCTATAAGACAATAACTTTAAATAAGATTTCTGTAATATTTCAATACTCAGTATTGACATAGAAGCATAAGTGCCAAGAGTTCTAAGTTTTATCACAGTAATGCATCTGAAAGAAAATGTTTATCGAAACAATTTGAAGTTATCAAAAACCATGTCTTGTGAAAAAAAAATATCTTTAAAGAGTCTAGATTTTTATAGTTTGACATAATATCATTCATACTTGTCACAATATGTATGTATGTATGTATGTATGTATGTATATGTTTTGTCGTGGTTTTGCCATTGGGAACAACAATTGGTACATAATTTTCCAAATTAATTTGAATGTATAAGGAATGAGATTTCTTGTAAAAGATATTGTTTAGGATAGCATACATGCACACAAGCTCTTTATAATGAATATGCACATTAAAGGTTCCGAATTTGCAGCCGCAACTGCCTTTGCAATTTAGTTTTGTGCCCTTTTTGAAAGAATATTTTGATTTGTTAATGGGATATATTTTAGATTGTACCCGATTCTAATTTTTTTGGATAAGATGTTGTTGTATATATATGTTTTCTATCCGGCAATAGGGAAGTAATTCTTATTTGTGAACATTTTCCATGGCTTTCCTATTGGGAACCTGAATTGGCACATGGTTTTGCACATTGATCTAAATGCACAATGTGCATTTGTGTAACTTTTCCCTAGAGTCTCGTATTCGTGATTGAGAGGGATGTGTTGTCTTTCAAATTCTGAAAAATTGTGTGTTCAGTATCAAAATTTTCAAAATTAAACTAAATAATTTTTAATTTTACTGTCCCTCTACATCATCTTGTTGCAAGAGTCCCCTGGAATTTTCTGTGACGTTCATTAAAGTCGTTGATTTTCCCAAACTTGTGAGGTGCAAAACCATTTCTGAGAGATTTCACTGTATGTATATCATCTCATGCAATATGTTTGAGAAGAAATTTGAGCAGCTTTGAAAAATTCTTAAATATTTTGTGAATATATATGCATATGTATGTCTACATACATTTTAACATGTATATATATATATATATATATATATATATATATATATATATATATATATATATATATATATATATATATATATATATAGTTTAAATGTGTACATGTGTATACATTTATATGTTAGAAATGATATTTCTTGTAAAAGATATTGTATAGGATAGTGTACATGCACACAATCTCTTTGTAATGAATGTGCACATTAAATGTTCTGAATTGGCGGCCACAAGTGCTTTTGTAATTTAGTTTTTTTTCCTTTTTGAAGGAATGTTTTGATTAGTTAATGAGCTATATTTTGTGACATCTTTCAGCTAGAAGGTTTTGTCATAATGCAAAAAATATGTTTCAAATGGTTGAAATGATCCTTTTTTCAAGATTGCATCTAATTCTAACTTTTTTTTATAATTGGCTTCTTCTTTATGTGTATGTGTGCACTTAAAATATTTTAGATGTTCTTGAATACAGTTCCTATACCATTTTTGTGGCTTATTTATATGAATTTAATATTTAAACTCTTCTTTATACTTTTTTTTATCCTGTAGACATTGTCTGCTATTTAACCTATTCTCTTCCTTGAACCCAAAGGAGTTTTAATCACTATGTCATCGCTGACAAACTCTGCTAGTGCCTCACAATAGTCGCTTCCTAAAACTTTGGTAAGCTATTGCAATGTGCGCCCTTGCAAATTTGAGGTTGGGAACATTTTTTTTTTGGTTTGGACAATACAAAATACATCTATCGAAGTTTGTCTAAGTCACTCTTAAAGATGTTGTTCCCATTGAATATATGTAAATAGACCTATACATTCTTCCCTCAAAATGGCTCTATAGATTTTCATATTTCAATGCATCGAGATATATTATGTCCATATAGTAACAAACATGTATGTATAACAAGGCACACACATACATAAATGCATTCTCAAATTGAAAAGTACATAGAACACTCCATGTGGAGAATGCATATGGAGATGTATGAGTTTGCATAAGCTTGGATATACATATATCAATATTCATAATGTTGAAATATCAATTTCTGTAATGTTGATTTCAACATCTTGTACACTGATTTTTAAACATACTTAAAGTTGCCTCAATTCTTCCATATGGAATAGAATTTCTTCGCATATCTATTCAGGATTCATGTGTTGTCCTTATAGGGACTTGACCAGCAATTTGAGCTTACACCATATGCGATCCAATCAATCAATGTTGCAGATGATGTCCCTTCAGCATTTCTCCGACTTTTGTCATACAAGAAACTGGTTGGGGATCTAGATGAGAATGATAGATACAAAATTGTCTTGTCTGATGGCACATATATGCAATTGGCCATTTTACCACCCAAGTATACCAATCTATTGCATACAGAGACTTCGAAGATAGGCTCTGTTGGTTTTTTGACAAATTATACTTGTAGATATGTTTGGAACACGAGGTAGGATATGTAATATCTTCTCTTTCTTTGTCTTTAGCTGTTTTGATGCTGATTTAAAACAACATTCATAGAATTCAACAATTCCCTTTGTTTCTTTTACAAGACTATAATTATATTCACTTTAGAAGTTTAAATCACAAATTGTTCATTGCTTGGAAAATCTAGATATCTCTTTAAAGAAAAAGAACAACAAATGTTGGGACGAGAGACACCCCCTCCCTCTAAATGTGCTCTTAAATTTGGTGTTGATTTTCCATCTGCACAAAAGATGCCTCTGATAATATAAGTCCCATAAAAATATTGAATCCTTACCAAAATTAATGGATGATAAAAGGACAAGTAACAAATAAGAGGAAAATGCACCAATATAGTTCATAAAAACACAATCGGCAAGTCTTTAGTTTTGATATTATTGATGATGAGGGGTGTGAAGTTAGAGTCACTTGCTTTGATGAAAAAGCAGAATTGCATTATCATCGAGTTGAAAAGGGAGAATCCTATGTTATTTCCAAAGGTTCTGTAAAAGAAGCAAACACTATATATAATAAGTTGAACAACCATCTTGAGATTTTCCTGATCGAAACTTCAGAAGCGTTGTGCTCCTGATGTTGCTGGATCAGATAAAAAGTCTCTTTACACTCCTATTAATGAAGTTATAAATTGTAGTAACAATACTCTGGTTGATGTTATTGGTGTTGTAGTCAACGTTGGGGACATTTCAATTGTTCGTAGAAAAGATGGGACTGACGTGAAAAAGAGAATAGTCAAAATAAATGATATGTGAACTCTCACAATAGATGTTAACCTATGGGGGACAACATTAGAACAATTAGGTCACAACTTGAAGAATATGCACACATCTAGAACATTTGTCATCCTTGTTGTGTAGAATGCTTGAGTGGCATATTTCAATGGAAAGGTTAGCAACATCACATCTACGTCCACTCTAGAAATTAATCCTAGCATTCCTTAAGCAGAGCCCCTTATATTGAGAGGAGAAATACCAACATTTCTTCAGCCACACTCCGCAGCTGGCTGTCACATTAACAACCAATACAATAGGATGACAATTGCATCCATCCTTGAATGCATGAGTGTTGCACTTGAAATTATTGAAACCAATATTATAGTTGTACTTAGATTCAGAAAGGATGACCTTCTTTATTATACAACTTGTCCATTACAATTCAACAGTAAAGAATGTAAAAAAAATGTACTAAATTAGATGAGAATAAATGGATGTGCCCCCGATGTCAAACACAATTCCCTAAATGCAATTATAAATACCTCTTGCAGATGAAACTACAAGATGCAACATGCAACCTTTGGGCTAATGCATTTGATGAAGTTGGCACATAATTGTTGGGTGTATCTGCCAAAGAAATATACATGTTGTAGTATGATTTGACAATAAAAGAAACACCTCTCTCTATGCTTGATAAAGCCATGTTCATCCACTACAACTTTACATTGTTGGTGTCAACTAAAACATATAATTATGAACGTCGATTGAAAGTAACAATTAACAAAATGGCAAAGGCTGGTTTTGAAGTTGAGTGCAACAATTTTCTTGCAGAAATTGCTCGCATGGGTGCAGCAACATAATTTCATGCTGCAAAAATATATATATATATATATATTAATTTGGTGTCATCTGTTCCATGGAGCTCCTCCCTATGTTTTTTTGTAACAATTACAAAAACTTGAGTTCGCAAAAGCTCTTTTTTTGTTCTTTGAAACAGTATACTCTTAACTATGAGGACATAGTGATACCATGTTGCTTCACTTTTTTTTAGAGCTTGCCTACAACTATTGCTAATTAATGTTTTTCTTAATTGCAAATAGCCATTAGAATACTTGATGTTGTTAAACACCTAATTTCACTGCTCCTCTTGTTATTACAATCTTCTATTTTACCAAGCATTTGAAGCCAATATTAATAGTATTTCACATAAACATATATAGATTTAAACGTGTATACATATACTTTGTAATATGTGCATCTATGGATATGCAAACATAGGTAGGTATACACCCCCCCCTCAAAAAAAAAAAGTTAATTTGGACAGACTAACATTTACACACACATATATACTTAACTATATTTTTTTGTGTTACTCTTTTTGTCTTAAAAAAGCTATATTATTACTTCTACCTGCTCATTCATCAATATGTCTGCATGTGTATAGGTTCATATAGGACTAATTGTAAAAAAAAAAATGTGTAAATGTGCATCTATAAACGATATTTTTGTTGAGGTTTACGTGAAGATAAGTTTTCCAAATTTTGAATTTCATTCTTTTATATTAGAGCGTAGCTGTATTGATTTGTGTTCTTCTCGAAAAAGAAAACTATTTCCACATTTATACGTCCATGAAAATCTTCCTCTCCTCCTATTTGAAAATTTAATGTATAGCATCTTTTCTGTTCTAGTCTTCGTGTAATGAATTGTATTGGCTTGCGAATACATTATTGCATTTTAAAGATTGGGTAAAAGAAAAAACTCAAAAAAATATACATATGCTGATTCTCTAAGAATTAATTATTTATTGCCTTTATGTACATAATTGTTTTCATTTGTTATTATACTTATATGTACCTTGTTTTCTGAATTTATAATCTGGTTCTACTCATATATGTTGTTTACAATTTTATGAAGAATGATTAGAAAGTTCTTGGGGTTCTGTGTATGTATATATGCATGCACATATATATATATATATATATATATATCTGTATGTATAATCTGCATTACTTTCCTGATCTATTCGATCTGCCATTTTTTTTTCAAAATGAATGGGTCTTCTTTTATGTTTAACTATGTACTTTTCTTATAACTTCTAATTTCATTCCTATTTAATTATCAACAAAATTTGTGCCACACTTTGCAACTTTGCAAACTACTTTGCTCTTTGTTGGAATATTTCTTTTTTTCAAAAATTTCCACTTGTTGTTTCAAAAAGAAATCATTTGTACTTTTAAATTCTCATCTCTTAGAAAATTGTTTTGATAAATATACATATACTAATTTTCTTAGAATCAATTGTTCGTTGTCTTCAGATACATAGTTGAATTCATTATTGTACTTATATGTGCATTGTTTTACGAATGTATGTTAATTGTCTTCACATTTTTCGATAATCAATGATATTGTTACAAACATAAATTTCCACCTCATGAATTTTCAGTTCTGATACACTTCCCACCCATTAATAGCTCTCACATATGCATTGATATTGCTTTGCAACAATCTGATCCGGAAAAAAAAAAACAATAAACTCAAAAAATTTAGATAGTGTTAATTTCCTTGAATCAATTATTCATTGTCTTTATCTACACAACTGCCTCTACTCATTATTATACGTATATGTATAGTTTTTTCTCAATTTACAAATTGTCTCTACTCATATGCGTTGTTTGAATGCGTTTTAAATATTGCATAAAAGAATAGACTCAAACTTTTTTACATAGGTTGATTTTCTTTGAATAAATTATTCATTGCTTTCATGCGCATAGCTGGTTCAATTAATTATTATAGTTACATGTACATTGTTTACTGAATTTATAATCTAACTCTACTCATATCTATTCTTTAAAATTTTATGAAGCATGATTAGAAAGTTGTTGGGTTTGTATGTATGTATTTATGCATGCATATATACGTATACATATATGCTTGCATGTGTGCATATATGTGTGTGTATATGTGCGCGCGCGTGCACACGCGCATGTGTGTGTGTACATGTTTGTGCATATATATGTCCCTATGTGGATCTTAACACATGTATGCATATACATATATACCTAGAAGTATGTGTGTGTACGTATATATCAACATACATATGTATGTACATGTATATAAGCTCTTCTACTCTTAGTCTAATGAATTATATTTTCTCTCCAAATACATTGCTGCATTTAAATATTGTGTAAAAGAATAGACTCAAAAACATTTGCATATGTTAATTTTCTTTGAATAAATTATTCATTGCTTTCATGCACATAGTTGGTTCAATTAATTATTATAGTTACATGTACATTGTTTTCTAAATTTGTAATTTGTCTCTACTCATATATGTTCTTTGAAATTTTATGAAGCGCGATTAGAAAGCTGTTGGGGTTGTATGTTCATATATATGCATGCACATATACAATTTTGGCACTCTAATTCTAGAGTATCACCCAATGTAAAGGATGTTTTGAAATTAAGAATTGGCAATCGAGACCGCACACCACATCCCAAACATTTCTTGGAATCAAGCCAAACAATGTTGTACAAATTTTTTTATGAAGTACATCCAACTTTGCAAATATCACAAAGGGTCTTTGAATCTTTGAAGCCATTTTATTGTGTACCTCTTAAGATTCATAATACTTGTTGCAAGTACCTTGTGGAGTTTTCAATGTACCATGAACTTTTATGCCATATTTTTTCTACAATGCATACTAATGATGTTGGCGTAAATAATTATTCATCATGGATATTATTACACCTTACTTAAGTTTACTTAGGATAATGCATTTTCATAGTAGTTTGGGTATGAGACACTTGGGTGTTTGTGTCACATTGGGATAGTGTGTGTAGGAGAAATTCTACCTTTTATGGTGTTGATCTTGTTGTTACACTCCACTCTTGTTGTTACACTCCACATTTAGTGGGTGATCCACCTCATGTGGACTATTATATTATTTCTCCTACCTACCCACACCTATTTCCTACCTACCCTTGTTTCTTATTGAGCCACATGTCATGTTTGTGTGCTCACATATCCCTAGCCTTGCCTATATAAGTAGGCTCATCTACATTGTATGTAACTATTGAATCATTATTATTGATAATTGTCTATTGATGAGAATACAGTTTATTCTTGTCCATATTATGTCTCTATTTTGTACATTTCATTGAGCTCTTGATCTTGGCAAAATCTCACATGGTATCAGAGTCATTGGGGCTTCATTGATTCATCTTGAAGAGGCATTATTGCGACGAGATCCGACCCCGCCATTGCATCCAGAAGGTTGTTTCCATGAATTTTGGTTATAATGTCGACCTATTTTAGTGAGAAAAAAAATTTCGCCAATTTTGCTATAATCGTACGGATTTCCAAAAATTTTATATATTTTTCGAAAGAAAAAAAAAAATTATTTTTCTGAAATATTTTTCAAAAAATCAAAAATAAAAAAAATTTGAAAAAAAAAAATTCGAAAAAAAAAAAATTGAAAAATCAAAAAAAACAAAAAAAAAGGTGTTTTTGGGGGGGTCTGCAGACCCCCCACTGTGACCCGCTGTACCGCAGGTTGCAGACCGCGTACCTGCTGCAGATTGTGTACCTACCGCAGACCGTACCTGCTTGTCCATCCGCCGATGCGCCATGTCCTCCTCGCCGCCCGCCGTCGTGCCAACTCCGCCCACGCCGGTCGTCCTATCCTGTCGCGTCCTCCCGCCTCTGCACGACACTGCCGCTGGTGCCCAGCTCCTCTCGCCGCTCGCTCGCCGGTCTCTGTCTTTCGCCGACCACTCCGGAAGACGCCGCCGGCAAAAGTTTTCCAGCAACCACCACAGACCGATGGACCCGCGCCCGCCACGTGGCAGGCGACCACTAGCCCGTGGGTACACCCCGTACACGCAGGCAACCGAGTCATCTGCCACGTAGACCTGCCCAGTCAGCTTTCCGTATGCACTGTACAACACCCAGTCAGCAAATCCGTACAGTACGGCCTACACAGTCACCTGCACAGTCATCTGCCACGTCAGCTGTCCGTACAGTACGGACACCCAGTCAGTAGAGGGCGAAGTTTTTGCGACGGTCATACGACCATCAAATTTAACCCAGTGACTTGCTGACATCAGTGCCACGTCATCATTTTTCAAAAATTTGGCAGGCCCCTCTCATTTGCATTTTTGATTTTGCAGTTCAACTTCAAATGGCCATAACTTGCTCATTTTTGCTCCTTTTTTGGTGCAATTTTTTTTGATATGGGCTAGAATTTTGTACTCTCCGTAGTGGTGAAGAAATTTTTTAATTTTGATGCATTTATTTTTTAGAAAATGCAGTTTTTGGTGACTGTACCTGAGTAATCCCAATTTTTGCAACTTCAGAGGCTTCGTTTGGGGTCATACGATCTCCTTTTCGGGTGCCATTTTTTTTAAAGTGCGTATTTTTTCGTCTACTTTCACATGATACTATCAGATTGATGCCATTGTAAGTAGAAATTGTACTTTCAAATTTTGGCCATTTTTGGCTCTCTTGATACTTGTATATTTGCTTGAATCTTAGTTAGATTCATTGCACTATTGATTGAAGTCTCTTGTATCTCATTTGAGAAGTTGTAAAATTTGCATCATAAGTCCACTTTGCCTTGTTTTGCAAGTGGCTCATTGTAATCGCACTAAGTATAAAGTGCCAAAATCATCACTTTGGGGGGGGGGGGTACTTTGATTGAGTGAATTTGGGGGGGTGTCTCTTGCGCTTTTTTGCTCTTGTGTTCCTTCCTTTTTGCTGCTATGGGTTCTTCTAAGTTTCCTCTCTTAATTCCACATAATTATGCTACTTGGAAAATTGATGCATGGAGTAAACTTATGGAAAAAGGACTCACTCATTACATTGATGGAACTATTGTTGCTCCAGCTGATCCAGTTGGTCACTTAGATTGGCTCACTAAAAATATCATGGCAATTGGTACCTTAAGAAAGTATGTATCAAAGGATCTCATTTTTCATATTGAGAATTGTACTCTAATCAAGGATGCTTGGCAAAAGTTTCAAGACTTGTATGGTCAAGTTGATGAGATTAGGGGATATCAAATTGATAGTGATCTCACCATGTTAGATCCCAAGAACTTTGATACTATACAAGATTATGTCACTAAGGCAAATGAGTTGAGGGCACAACTCAAAGATTGTGGCATTGATAAGAAGGATACTCAAATTGATATTCAACTTGATAGGCAAGCTTCCACAAGAATATGCAGCATTTGTTTCTAGTTTCCAAACCCATAGGATGACAATGGGTTCAAGCTACACAATGCCTACATTTGATGCTTTCAATGAAATGTTGATGATGGAACAAACTAAGTTGATAAGCATGGGCATTCTTAAGGCTTCTAAGTCTCAAGCATTAGTGGCAAATCAAGGGAACAAAGGAAATCAAGGAAAGGACAACTCAAACAAGAAGAAATGGCAATCAAAGCCTAAGGACAAAGCACCATCTTCTCCACAACAAGGAGATTCATCCTCTTCCAAGAGAGATAATTCACCAAAGAGGGAGAGACCTACTTGTGCTTATTGTAAAAAGATTGGTCATGAGGAGCATCGTTGCCATTCTAAGAAGATTGATGAGCTCACACACATCATCAAAAAGCATAACATTGGTTTGCCTAAAGTCTACAAGAAGGATGATTCATCAGCTTCCACTTCCTCATATTCAAAAGGAAAAGGGCAAGCATTCATGGCTTCTACAAGTGGAAAGACTCACTCTTTTGGAACAAGAAAAGGAAAAGCTCTATGTGCTACTATCAATCATGATTCAGAGAGATGGCTTCTAGATTCAGGGGCTTCTCATCATATGGCATCTTTGCAGTCTATGTTCTCTACATTTGAGCCTTGCACCATGCCACAGATTTTGATGGGCAATCACACATACATGGATGTGATTGGGAAAGGATCTATTGACATTGGGGATAACTCCTTCAATGATGTGTTGTGTGTACCCCACTTGACAAACAATCTCCTTTCTATCTATCAAATCACACATGGTGCAACTAAGAGAGTTGTGGAGTTCACACCTGACTCAGTTTTCATTAGAGACTTGGAGACTAAAGCTATCATTGCGACTGGGGTGGTTGATCATGCATCTCGGTTATACTCCTTTTCAGATTTTGTTGATGATGATGATTTCACATTTGATGATTCTACACATTATGATCACACTTCTTGTGATGGTTCAGATTTTGAGGAGAACTTTGGACACTTGAACATGGGGATTCTCACATGTGACCCCATTCTTGAGTCTTGTATCTCATCTCCTCATATTGATATCACATCACCTATTGCACCTGATGATGCAGATAGTGCAATAGTTTTGCCTTCATATGATTTAGTGCAGTAGGATATTTATTGTCTTCCAGCTTCAGATTCATGGGATGATTACATGACAGATATTACAGGTTTGTTTATGGAATCCTACATTACAGATTTGGGAGACATCATTGATGACATTCATCTTCTCTTTGATGAAGGTGATCCTTCTTCGATTGTTGCGAGGGCACACTGTGACCCTCTTGTTCATTCTCTACATGATCATTCTTTCGAGGTTGACATGATTGTGGATACTTATGTACAACAGTTGGAGGAGGTCTCTTTATGTTTTGAGGAGAAATGTGAGTCTTTGGGACATGTTCTACATCCATCTCCACTAGATCTTGGAGTGCCTTTTTCAGCAATGCGGCACAGTTTACCACCTTTGGAGGGGGTATCTTTCAGCATCGACATGGGGACACTTGAGCAGTTTTCAAATATTCCTTTCATCATGAGTTTTCTTCATACATCTTCCCTTCATGATTGGGGAGACTTCATGGATACACCTTTGGTTTTTTTTCTTCCTAAGGGGAGGAATGTTGTTCGATGTTCGTGGAGCAGTTTCTTCATACATCGAGCTTCTATCATTGGTGCAGATTCCACATTGAGGGGGGGCTTCCTAGCTTCTCTTCTTCTCTCATATGGGGGGAACTTTTTCCTCACATGGGGTTTTGTCCTTCACATTCTTCTATGAGAGTTCTCTTGTATGTTTTTCATCTCTCTTTTGGGGGAGGGTTTTTTCCCATTGGGTTTTTCTCTCTTTCTCCACTTTGTGAGAGATTTCATTGCATTGGTTTGCATGCATTTGCATTTGTACATGGGTACCTAACATGGCCTCGTAGCCGGGACCCATCTTGCATTGCTTAGTTGCATTATAGACTTAAGTGCATTCCCCTAAGTTGCACTTAAGGGGGGGTGTTGGTGTAAATAATTATTCATCATGGATATTATTACACCTTACTTAAGTTTACTTAGGATAATGCATTTTCATAGTAGTTTGGGTATGAGACACTTGGGTGTTTGTGCCACATTGGGATAGTGTGTTTAGGAGAAATTCCACCTTTTATGGTGTTGATCTTGTTGTTACACTCCACTCTTGTTGTTACACTCCACATTCAGTGGGTGATCCACCTCATGTGGACTATTATATTATTTCTCCTACCTACCCACACCTATTTCCTACCTACCCTTGTTTCTTATTGAGCCACATGTCATGTTTGTGTGCTCACATATCCCTAGCCTTGCCTATATAAGCAAGCTCATCTACATTGTATGTAACTATTGAATTGATTATTGATCATTTTCTATTAATGAGAATACAGTTTATTCTTGTCCCATATTATGTCTCTATTTTGTACATTTCATTGAGCTCTTGATCTTGGCAAAATCTCACAAATGAGATGTTGCAGGAGTGTGGTGCTATGCTATATCTGAGATCATCAAGAGACTTGCAAGATCTATTTTTATGCCCTAGAGATGATGACTTCTATTTCTATAGAAATGACTGATTGAATGAGAAGTGCTCACAATGTGGTGGGTTGTCAAAGTTTGTTTCATGTTTTCATGAGGGTAGTGAACATGAGTTTTGAAAGAATTATGTTGAGAAAAAAAGATACGAGACAATGAAATATACTTTGAAGAGTGGAGGTGAAGGTTCTAGATGCGAATTAGTCTCAAGAGAAGTGAGTGTTGATGATTTTATTTTGGATTTTAAGGAAAATATTTTCTACAAATATGCAAGGCACGCCCATATGTCTCAGTGGTTGGATCAACAGTTCAGGATGTGTAAGAACTCTTTCCCAATTGACACTATTGCATTGGTGGCTGATTTTGCAGAGAACTATACATTGCAACCACAAAATAATGTACAATCGTAGTACTACATTTCAATCTAGATTGTTATTTTTGTTCACGTTATAAATAGACATGCTCCTGATAGTACAAAAGAGGAAAGGAAGATAATCAGGGAGTATCATTTTTATATGAGTGATGATAGATCACACTCCTCTGAGTATGTGCAACATTCTTTCGAGAATTTTTTTGAGTTCTTGCATGAGAAAGATATTGCAATTGATCGACATCTCATATGGTTAGATAACTTAATGGGTCAATTCAAGAATGCCCGTATGTTTTATTGGTTGAGTAGAATGCATGTAGAGAGGGGTCAGTGCAAGAAGCTGAGTCCACTTTTTGGGTTTTATTGGTTGAGTAGAATGCATGTAGAGAGGGGTCAGTGCAAGAAGCTGAGTCCACTTTTTGGCCAAAAAGTGGAAGTGTTTTCCATGATTTTCAGATTTTGTCTCATTTGAGCTGAAATTTTGAAATACTTAGAGATTGAATCATGGAAAAAGTCAGTAATATAAAAGATAGCCCTCTAAGTTTACTTTCCAAATATGTAATTTATTTTAATACCCACATAATAAAAAATAACTTTTTGAATGGATTTCTAAAAACTATGTTTTAAAAATACATGTTTCAGGACCATACCATGCATGTGTACAACCCACACTTTTTGACACAATTAATATTATTTTCTCAAACCATTTTGGGAAATGGCTTGTAACACACTGAATATTGATGAGCGTATTTTTTTGTATTTTTTTTCTAATATTTTTTTTAATTAATTTTTTAATGACCGTAATTATCTTTTTAAAAATTTGACGTGTACGACCCACATAATTTGACATAAACTTTAAATAAATGATTTTTTTTTTTAAAAAATAGAAAAGAATTTTGTGTAGATTGATGACATATAATTTTTTTTTGAAAATTCATTAAAATAAAAAAGTACTTAAATTAACAAAACTAGTTAATATTTCAAGTTTCTGGACCTGATTTAGTATAAATTAAATGAAAAATAGTTAAAATAATCAATATTTAAATAAATTTACATATTTAGAATCTAGAAAGTATAATCTAAAATGGGTTTTAATTTCGTATAATAATTCTCTAATTACAGGCACATAAACTATTTCAAAAGTTAATATTTGTGCTTTCATTCATGGAGATTTGAATTTGCAGGTTCATGTCTTAGGTGTGGCCATCCCAGGCCTATCCTAGGCCTAATCCTAAGCCAAGTGGCGGGTTGTGGAATCAATTTCCACAGAACAGGGCCCCGTTTTTAAAATGGGGATCTGTTTATAAAATGGGGGCCCGCTCATAAATAACCATTACTGTAAAAAAAAAGACAAATTGTATCAATTTACCACACTATCATTGAAATCCATACTGACAAACATTTTTTACATCATTTGGCAGTACTTTTTAATATTTTTTACACAGATTTATGAAGAACTCAGTAAAAAGATATTATTTTTTGAAGAGGAGTTTGTAAAGATGGGTTCTAAGCAACGTCAAAAGAAACAAAAGAAGACAATGACAGTGGACGAAATTCAAGCACAAAGAGAGAAGGAGACAAAACGCTAAAGAGATCGAAGATCACAACAATGACAATTGAATAACACTTCTGAAGCATCTAGTTCAGTGCTCGTTGTAGATGAGACCATTGAAGAGATCATGATGGATGCAAGAAATGTAGAACCAAACATGGGTATGATTGTTGATGCAAATGTTCATGTGGATGTGAATCCTGGTATATTTTTAAATCCCCAAGACTATGATGCCAATCAAATTGCTGATTTAAATGAAGCTAGATATAAATTTCATACACCAATACGAAAAGAAATAAAAATTGAAAATATTACACCACCCTCTCTAAAAGAAAATGAATGTAATTTGTTTACTATTGATAGCAATGTGCTAGATAATCTTAATGGGTTAGTTTCTTGGAGACAAATCAAAACACATGCGAACAGATTATATAAACAATTTTTCTATAATAAAAAGTTAGGATTCCAATCTCAATTAATGCTACAATTAATAAAAATGTTAAAAATGCGTAGAGTCATGAAAAAAAAGGTATTTATGCAAAACCAAAAAAAAAAGATGAATCATATAAGCAAGTTGTATCTACTGTTGCCAGTGCCATTGATTCTATTGGAAAAACAAGTCGATCTAAAGATAAGAATACAACACGTAGAGTTATAACAACTGCTATAGTTAACAAAACAATTGTTAGTAAAAGAATGTTAAGTGATATAAGTGGTTATTTGAACTTACATCATAGAACCTTGTCAAGAGCAGCCAAAAGAAGAGACACAATTGAAATTGATCCACTAAACCATTGTTGGAGTTTTAGTGGTAGACTTCAAAGGTTGGATATGAAATTAAAAGATGAAACTAAACAATTAATTGCAAAAATTGGCATGATAACACTAGAGTTTCATCAAATGCTAGAGATTTTTTAAAGCTAAGGGTGGGATCAAAAATTCGTGATCCTCATCCAAAACATCTTCTTGACATGACTCAAACTGAGTTCTTTAGAAAAATTAGTGATAAATCTGTGTTAATGAATTTATGAATTAGTCAAAGATCACTTGAAAAATGCAAACCCTAGTATGTTAAAATCAATAAATAAAGAATATCTTGTTGTTATAAAACTCATGTTCAGTTTCGTTACTATTATGATGTTTTTCGATATATACTTGTATGTTCCATGGTAATGATCTTGTGCAAGATTGTGGTGTTTATGTTCCACCTGAAACTATAAAAGATTTTATTGCAAGTTTATTTTGTAAACCACCTAATGAACAATTACTTCTTTCCAGTTCATGCATTTATGGCCTTTGCAATTCATGTGGAGACTATTCTTTGATAGGTGAATGTTTGCATGAACATGTTTCATCTAAGTTTAGACAAAAAATGGTTGATGTTAGGAGATTTAAAAATATAGAATACCCTCTAAAGAATGGAAAGATGGGGAAATGTTTAGAATTGATTACATAATAGAATAGTGTGAATGCATTTATTAGTGAGTTTAAAAGTCATATTGTTTTAAAATATGTGAAACATTCCCAACATGCTCGATGGCTTGATGGACATTTTCGCATATGCAAGAACACATTTCCAATTGGAACAATAGTATCAGTTGTGGATTTTGTAGAAAATTATACTCTAAAACCACAAGAGGAAACTCAATCACAATACTACAACTCAGTGCAAGTGGCCATATTTGTGCACACTATATATAGACATGGCCATGACAGTACAGAAGATAACAGAAATTTTTTTAGGGAGTATCATTTCTATGTTAGTGATAACCGATTACACTCATCAGAGTTTGTTCAGCATTGCTTCGAGGTATTTCATGATAATCTTAAGGAAAGGGAAATTGACATGAAACAACATATGATATGGTTAGATAACTACACTGGACAATTCAAAAATGCAAGAATGTTTTATTGGCTATGCAAAGTTCACAAGATAACCAATGTCCAACATTTATGGAGTTTTTTTGAAGTGGGACATGGTAAGGGGGAACACAATGGAGCTGGTGCCTGTGTAAAAAGAGCTCTTGCTAGAGAACAAGTGAAATTCGAGGATGCATCGAAATTCAGAGATGCCCGTGCAGTTGTAGATTGGTGCAATTCAAAGTTGTCAAAAGGATCAACTAAGAACTCTGCAATTCTATGTTTCTTCTGGTTGGTAGAGGAAGATAGTATTCCTATTCGACATGATTGTAATACCATCATTGGATCAGCTAAATGGCATTCATTTAAGATTTCTAATTCAAACACATGGACTATATTCACAAGTCAGCTTGCTTGCTTTTGTCAGTTTTGTGTTTCTGGAGATTGGAAATTTTGTGAGAATAAAGATGGGTTGAAGAATGGCAACAAATATCATTGACACCCATAGATGCAAATGATTTGCATGAAATAACTGATGAAGATATGGATCAGATGTTTGCATCAAATGACTATGATCACATTTTAGATCTTATACAACAAGGTAAAATTGTTTTTGAATTTTTTTTTTGATTTATTAAATAGTGCATATATATGAAATCTTATAGTGTATATTTTTGTTTTTATTTCTCATTAAATATTAAAATAAAATTGTTTTGTGCACAGGACATGTCTATGTTGTTGTTGCACCAGAGGACAATGAAGAGGGGACAAAATATTGGTTGGCTCGATGTGTAGAGTCAAAACATAAGCTAACCACTCCTCGAGTAGATGATGATGGTTATGACTATCCAACAGGATCTGTGGTTGTGTTGGCACTTGGCTACATAAATATCTAACAAGAAAGAATGGATTGCCTGCATTTGAAGATTATGAATTAGAGAAGAAGATTATACATTACTCACATTTGGTAGTGGCAACTAATATAAAATTGGATGGATATCATGGTAGGCCTACTAATAAATAATTATGGACTCTCTCTATGGAAGAGCATGAGACAATTATAGATGTTTTGCAAAAGAGAGAGGATGTAGATGGTATAACAGAATGAATATCAAGTAAGTTATAATTTGAACCCTTAATCTACCTTCCTTTTAAAAGTTGTGATGTATATTTTATATAGAATTTTAAATCAGGCATCATAATTATAAAATCTAATCTAGTAATTTTGTTTCAGGTCTACCACAAGTAGAAGGCATCAATGAAAACCAAGTTATTCGTGCATACTTTATGTTTCATTTTGAATAATTACAAGTAAGTTAAAGTTTTGTACCCTTAAGGCAAATCCCTTTGAAGAGTCGTGATCTATGCTTTATGTTGTATTTTAAATTCAATGCATCCTCATTATAAAAACTAATCATATGTATTGTTTTTCCAGGTCTCTCAGAGTAGACTTGGCCTCAATGACTACTATTGTTTGTGCATACTTTATGTTGTATTTTGAGAGATATAAATCCTTATTATTATAATTTAAACAGACTGTTTATTTTATTTTAGATAGGTCTTCTTGATTACACTTTGTGTAATATACATAAATGAGAGACTATTGGTCAAATTTATGAATGAGATAATTATGTTTTAATCAAGTTCTATTCAATATATTTGTTTTGATACTTTTCTCTTATCATCATTATTATTGTAATGGTAATTATATATTTGATTATATATTTTGCTTATCTATGATGATTAATACTTTTTAATTTAGAATATGTTATAATTATAAGATATGTTTTGATACCTTGGTCTTATCATCATTGTTAGTTCATGATGTACACCTTTAGTTTATAGAATCACAAGTTATTTAAATAAAATTTCAAGTCCACATAATCCATATAAAGATATTTAAGCACAACTTCCATAAATAAAATTTCAAGTCCACATAATCCATATAATATCTAATCCATATATATATATATATATATATATATATATATATATATATATATATATATATATATATATATGGATGGTAACATGATGAACTCCACATAATATCTAATGTGCACAAAATATATAAAGTATGCACAAAATATATATGATCTAATCCTATTATGCAACTATCCATATATATAAAGTATGTGCACATCCAAGGCAATATATACAATGTTAAAAAATAATTACACGTGTAAACAAATGTGTAAAGTCCATAAAAAAGTAGATATCATATAAAATAGTACATGTACATCATATTAGAGCCAAATAAACAGTAAAATATAAGTGCTATCATCAATAACATCTCGTGGTCTCTTCTCCCTGGGACATGGACCAGATCCACCCGTCTCATGTTGTACAAGGAAAAAATAATATTAAAATATTTGAAATTAACTATTAAAAGAATCATTTATCAAATACAGTTGGAATTCATAAATTAAGTTACAAACTTACCATATGTGTGTACACGTCAACTCCAGTAACTTGTTATGCATATACTATATGCCTGATAGTTGTGTCATCCTGTATACAAGATAAGAAACATGATATAACGAACATGAGCACATACATGCATTTATTTTTTTATTAAATAAAAATAAACATTTATAATTTAATTTTAAAATAATCATATAATAAAATATCATACATAAGGTTTCTCATCTCCTCTAGCAGTATCTTGTGTAGTATCAACGCCAAATGTAGTGCTAGCTAAGTCCTGTACAAGGTCAAATTCAAAGTATCCAATTAAATCTTAAATTAAGAGTCAAAATAAGATCAAATTAAGTATTACATATTAAGACCTCAAAGGATGTCGATGTGCATTCAAATTGGCTCTGATAAAAATTATGAGGATAACCTATCCTGATAGTAGTGTCCACCTGCAAACATGCATTTATTGAAATCATATTTATTGAACATATATATGTGTATTAAATAATTTCAAGTTAAGTTACAATTTTGTAAGAGTTCATATTTAATTTATGAATTCTAAGATACATACCATAGATAGTGTCACAATTGTCACACCCTCTTCTTGATGTGATGTAGATGGTCCCTCATGACCTGAATCCTAGAGAAAGAAGCATTCAATGTATCAACATGAAAATTAATATAGTATACAATGATAACATATTAAATTTAAAAGCTAGTACAATGTCTAGATAGAAATTGATACTATACCCCATAAGGTGTGTCGAGCTGTGTTCCAGTAGATGCAATATTGACTCTAATATTAGGTGTAGTCCTTATCTACATAAACCAAATTTATTTAATGAAGTATTAGATTGGATTTAAAAAAGACATGCACTTAATTTATACCTATATTTAACAAAGTGTTTATAGATTGACATGTACATGTATATATATCTATATCTTCTCAAGATGATTATCAAAGAAAAGAAAATCCATATATGATGTCATCATACTATCATCTGCTGCATCATTCTCAGTTGGAACTGAAGTAGATCCTGGATCAGCAGTAGGACCTACACACATCTCATGACAACTCGAACACATATGTGGCATCCATCGAAGATCAGATGCCATGTGAGCAGCCTGCTCACTCAGGTTACTTGTGAGGGAAGTCAAAGCATCTAATGTCAAAATGAATGATTTATTCTGCACATCTATAGGAATCAATGGAGCAACAAGTGGAACTATGGGTGCATCTGGTAGGGGATTATTACTCCATGCCCCTAATCTATGTTGTGGCATTCCATGACCAACACCCTAGAATGACTTAATATCAAAATAATTTGGTTTTTGGTGCATTACAAACTCACAGTATAATTTCTTCAAAAAATATAAAGGGACCTCATAATTACGATGTGGTGGATAATCAAAAACCATCCACCATCTATCCCAAAAGTGTCTAGCCATTTCTGGATGCACACACCACCTAATTGAAATTCTTTTCTAGCTAGGTTGCATTGGTTCTCTTGTTTTTGGGTTAGTAAAATATGGACATAAATGAGCTTTGGTTATTTTGAGATCAGTGATTTGCCTATAAGTTAAACCATCAACATAAAAATCACGCAACTCTTGTTGTTGTCTTTGAAATTAATCTAATTGAGAATCAACAGATCTAACTAACTCAACAACAGTTCGCATTGATTTTGCAAACTCTAGAAGATGGGGCGGCGTGATTGGCTCATTTTGGATAGCAGTAATATTTTGTTCAATCACTTGTAGGTTTTCATTAATTTGTTCTCTTAAACGAATTTCATCCAATCTAGGGGGTGGAGGTGGAGGTGGAGGTGGTGGTGGTGGTGGTGGTGGTGGAGGTCATGGAGGTGGAGGTGGAGGAGGAGGGGGTTGCAGTGTGGGATTTTCACCTAATAATTCATCTATGTCAAAGACATCCATGATAACAAAGAGCTCCTGCATATATAAAGATATACATGAATTATATACAACTCTATGTCAAAGAAGAATCTATTTTAGTTTTAAAAAAAACATTTATAAATAGTAACATTTCTATGTTATTGAATGAGATACACATGAAATATAATATGATATTGAACAAAAAAAATATACATGTACATACTATTGAATCTTTAAATATAAAATTTGCGCACAAAACTTAATAAAAACTTTCAATGAAACTTCATAAATATATTATATATTCAATTTAATGCATTCATTTCTTGTAAAATGCATCAACTATTAAAATCAATATAAAATATTCCATACATGAACTTGTAAAAAAAGTTAAATAAGATCAACATATGGTCAAAATAATGGTGATGTAGTACACATCATATAGGCAAAAGTGACCATGAAATTAAAACAAATGGTCCAACTTGACATCAATGAGTATGATCAAATATTGCTTGTATGCTCATTAGCAAAAGACTCAATACTTTCAAATGAAGTGTGATAGGATCAATATGATGGATGGGATAGAAAAGTATAGTTAGGATCAAAAGTGATCAATGATTTGAAGCTCAATAATGGTGCAAATATTCAAATATAAAAATTATGATAATATGATAAGTATGATATCTAATTTAAAATATTTAATATGCATGATAGTGGAGTACCATGACGCCTCTAATGTAGGATCAAGCTATGTGATATAATAATATAATATTGATATAAGTAGGATTGCTCGTAAGATATGCCAATGTAAGATCAATAAAGAAGTGGGAAATAAGATTATCCTCCTTATTGTAAGAATATATAAGGATTGATGATAAGTGCTTAAAATAAGATATTGAAATGTAAGATCATTACGCTCTATAAACCAAGATATGATCATAAGATCATGCAAGATAATATCAATACAAGATCATCATGTGAGGCACAATCATATGATACTAAGATGCAAAAATGTGTGATCAAATAGCGATAATCTATTATATTCTATAAAATAATAGGCATGACAATAAAGGATTGTAAATAGCATGCTCTTGTTGAAAAATAAATAAATAATGATGATGTCATTGATGAAAAATAATAAATAACATGTTTTCTGTAATGCCCTGCCAGGAACCCTAAAGGATTGCAACACTACAAGGCAACTAAAGGGGTGAAATAATTTTTTTTTTTTTAAGATTAAGTGTATTAATTATAACTTTGCACAATAATAATAACACAAGCAGAAGTCTATCATTGACATCCTAAAGGGTTACCAACGAAGATTACTTCTAATTAAAACTACATCTCAATATTAATCCAATTATCCGTCTAAATTAGGGAAAGTCAATTACGATTAAATAACTCAAATTCATAAATTTATTTCCAAAAGATAGATTTAAAGAGTTACAACATATATACTTCCAATGATTCATTTATACATAAGATGAAAGATAATTGGAACAACATATATCCAATGAACTTAAATTACAACATTTCATAAATTACATGGCTTCCATAGAACAATAAAGTACAAAGGTTACAAAGTTGCTGATACAATGACCACACGGGCCTCAAGGTACAATATCAAGAACATGAGTTGTTACACGAAGCAAGAACCAAGATACACTGACGAAGCCAATCCTCGTATGAAGGTAGGAACAAGATATCTGATGGGAAGTGGCACTACCACCTGACCATGTGATCCCATAATGGAACCACCCCACCGTGCTAGGAGATAGCAGAAGACCCTCAAGCAAGCAAGATAAGTACAACAGTACACATGACTCCGCAGTACACAAGTGACTCAACTCACAAAACACTAGTGACCCTAAAGAGAGAGTGTCATCACATGGCTTAAGATGGTTACCCTAGGTAGGTCTCCATAGGTCCCAGCCCCCATCTTGGGTTATCCTGGTAACCTCTCCCGAACCCCTGACTCCATCTAAGCATCATGCGGACCCTACCAACCTTTCGTGAGGACAAGGTGGTAGGTTTGCCATTCTAGGCCTTCCCAAACACCTTGAGCCTATACAAGCACTCAACCGTGTGCGGGGTACATTATCTTAATTAATTTAATAATTACCCACCCCCTAATCAAATTATTAGGTTATCACTTAATAGTTGACTTTCAAGGGGTTATCTTGTCATCCATTTTGGGTGCGGCCCCCGCCCGAAAGCCACTCTCTCTACTAGGACACTAATTGGATAAGACTCTCTATGAGAACTCTATGGTGGGGCTAACAACCATATTTAATCCAGACATAACACAGGTGAAGGACTCACAGTCACAAACCCAGGGTTGACCATTAGGAACATAACACATAATGGCTCACATCCTCAAGGTTTAAACATTGACACCTGACTAAGGGGTAAACGTCAACGACATAATGACAATTTTAACAATATTGCAACGACATTTAAACAACTAGACTGCAAATATTATAAACACAAGATCCTACACAAGCAATCTTTCTTTTTAGCAGTCAACAACATAAAATACTTGCAATAAGGATTTCTGGAATTGAAGAAATCGCATCTATTTAACATAAAGAAGTGATGAAGTCACATGTCTAATAAGTTTGAATTGGAACCACATTTACGATTTTAAACCCCCAATTAGTTGATGATGATAAAATTATAATTTACCCAAATCGACCATAACCAAGTCAACATTTAAATCAAATTAAACAGATATATATAAAATAATATAAAATAATTCCAATATGATACATATTCATTGAATATAATATCATATGATTATATTACATTACTTATATAAAGAAAATTAATATTGAATTTAACCAATTTCACCTTTATTCCAAAAGTTAATAATAACTTCCATTTATTTATATATATTTTCCAAAATACAAAGAAAATAGAACTAATCACTAAATAGAAGTACTATTAATTAACATTAATATCATTATTACTAACAAATAACTTTAATATTATTATTTAACATTAAATAATGACAATATTATTATTATTCTTTTAAATAACAATAACATTATTATTTATTATCAAAAATAACTTTATTTATTATATTTTAACAATTATATATTATTATTATTTTATTTTTTTTAAACAAAAAAAAATATTAAAAAAAATTAAAAGAAGTTCACGTGGGGCCCAAGGCTCCCACGGCAGCAAGTGCTGCTGCCCCAGGCATGAGGAAGCAGCGCTTGCTGCAAACTCATACTTGGGGAAGCAGCGCTGCTGCTAACCCCAAGATGGGGAAGGCATCAAGTGCTGCAGGGAGAGGGGGTGCGTGGGCTGGGTTGAGCCCAGCTCCCCGCCACCACCCCCAATCAAAATTAATAAAAAAAAAATTCTTTGTTTTTATAAAATTAAGTTTTGTTTTAAAGAATTTCTGGGACATTAAAGGATTCAAAACTAAAATACAGAGATGAAAATCTCTGTTAAAAAAAAAATAACAAACAATCCCTAATCAAAATTTATTTTTTTTAAATAGACATTTTAAACAAATAGATATATCAAATAAGTCACTGGTAATAAAAATTTTACCAGCAATAAAACTTCTGTGACAAAACAGAGGTAAGAAGTCACCCAAATCAACCCAATTCATTCCTAAAATCAAATTGAATGGGAACAAGCTTGATCTCTATTCCCTAATTGATTTTCTTTGCCCAAACAAGAATGGACAAGAAGAAATTTAACTCATAATTATTTTTTTTTTAAACTGGAAATTACCAGGAAGAAACTATTTGTGTAAAAACTTGGCAAAATTTTGCCAGCATAACTCTACTAAAACACAAAAACAATATCTCAAACTACAAACAGCAAAAGCCATGAATTTCTTGCACAAACAAAATGAAGAACATAAATTAAATTATGAAATTACTTGGAGAGTTTGAGTTTGAAATTTGATAACCAAATTGATGGGATTCTTCTTCAACAATCTCATGGCAAGCAAAGACTCAAAACCCAATACTCATAAACCAAACTTTTAACAATAATCAGAGAATTGGAAGAAAGCATGGATTTTTAAAAAAAATAGACAAGAAGGATTCAACCAACCTCTGGAGTTCCCAAGAAGAAATTGTGAGTTTCAGCAGAATTCCAAGCCAATTCAAAACCCAAAATCCTCCTTCCAAGAAATTTTTCTAGAATTTGTTTTCTCCTCCAAACAAGCATATCCTTCCAAAAATATTTACTAGGGTAAATAGGAAAAAAAATATTTTAACCTAATCTTCTAGGTTGAAATATTTTTCTATTAAAAAAACATTAAAATAAAACAATTGACTTTTTTTTTTTTTTTTTTTTTCATATTCCTCTAAAAATAAATGGGAATTCCCTTTTTTTTTGAAAAATACATTTCTCACATTTAGAAATTTAATCAACTTTTCAACTAAAATAGGAATCAATAATTTAACTTTATTTTGTATTTATTAAAAGCAATTAACTTTATTTATTTTACTTCTTCCATTGGATTTAGACATGATTACTTTTCCAAAATAAACAACTATAGATTTAAATCTAATAAATTAATCAATTAAGCTAGGTTCAAGACATTAAGACATAATAATGAATAAATTGCTTATACCAACAATGAATGACAACTTAAACTTAAATAAATACCCGAACCACTATGGCACACAAATCGAAGAAAAGCAAGAAGACTCGAAAGTCGAACAAAAGGGATGGATGACCAACTGACGACACTCACAAGAGTAGACTGAGGGTAAGGACTAGGGTCAACAGCTATCTCCTCCACTCCCATCGGATATATAAGGCACGCTCAGACCTGTGAAGCCAGGTGGAGACGATACCCCGTACCTACTTGGTACTTGTACCTACAATATCCTGCATCATCGAATCACACATGCATGCATATAAATATAGAATATATGGCACACACACCGATGAAGGAGAATCACGACGTTCCCTGTCTCACCGAAATGAGTGAAGGAAAATCGTCCCCTTGCATCCAATACAATTGCAGACACGCAACATATATATGACGCATCACCTAGATAAAGTAAGATGTCAGTACAAAGCAATAATCCATGAAATACTAGAAATCACCAGTACTGAAATACTGAAAATAACTCATGCATCTAATATCTAGATAAACATGAAATAATATCAAATACGTCTGAAAAATGTCGAGCAATAAAGAGTCAACTGAATAGGAAACTGCAACATAAAATCAGTCTAATAAGTCCGATCGAGAAGGGGTACCACATTTTCAGTAACTAGACATAAGAGTAAGAGATCATATAGACCTAATTATCAGTGTACCTAGATATAATTATATATAAATGGAAGGATATATAAAAATGATCTAAAGTAATAAACTGCCCAATGTATGAACATAAGATAATACTTTAAGAAGATAGATTAACCAATATACAAACATAAGATAATGCTTTAATAAGATAAAAAAACACACTATATGAACATATGCAAAGCAAATAGTCTTGAAGATCATAAGGTAGAACAAAGATTAAATTATAAGACATAAATCATTATGGGAATTTAGTAGTTATTAATAAAGATTAGATAATGTAAAAATAGGAGATAAAACATATGAAGTAAAAGTAGGAATCATGAAACGAAATCAATTGAGAAAATATTAAACATGCCCTACAAGTGGGGTAATAGAATATGAAGTAAACATAAAAGATTAAATTAAGCATATATGTTCCCAAAGTGGGAGATAAGACATAAAGGAGATAAATATCTACCAAAAGATAAAGTAGATGTGAAAAGTGAACAATATGAAAGATAAATTATGAATGAAGGAAAAGTAAGAGTTAAATCTAGGTGATAAAATAATATCTCATATCTAGTGGTTTCTCTTTTATGTTATGTGTCACCTCAATGTGTACATTCACTTTGTTGGTGCATAATTATTTTCTTATATTTAGCTAACTATTGTATTGCGTATTTGCACCTAGGACAGGATAAGATTACTTGGGTAGATATCTACCTAGGTAGGCATCACATGTTCAACTCATACTCCCTACTTTGGTAGAGATGTGGATATATGTTACTCATCTTCTAAATTTTTTTGTATGGATGTTTGTGTGTGTGATATTTTTTTCTTTAATTTCTATTTTTTTAATAAATTTGTTTAAAATTTCTAAAATTGTGTAAGAGTTCTCTGTAAAGAGGATTTAATATATTAGAATTTTCCTAAAACATGTCTCAAAATGATTAAAACATTTGAATCAAGGTCAAAAACTAGGAATGTGAGTTACATGATATGGATGATGACAAGGATGGTTGAGAATAAAGAGAATTTGAATGGATTATGGTATACTCCTAAGTATAGGGTACTTTTAAAAATTAGATTATACATGATGCAAGAATTTGGTCTTCATCATGGTACTTGTCCAAGGTGTCATAAGAATGGTTTTCACCCATGAATAAAAAAATTATGTTTACTTTTCTCTCTTTTTTAATTTTTATGCAAGACCAAATCCTTTAGGTGTGGATATGTTAAATGATACGTAAGATATTTATAAGTTTTTAAAAATCCTAGCCAAAAAATATAGGACACCAACTATGGACCTATTATGCAATGTCATGGCATAATAGGACTTATTATGTCATCATGACATAATAGGTCCTATTATGCAATGAAATGATATAATAAGTCCTATTATGCCATGCAATTATTCCTATCACACTAAGTAAACATGTTGAATTAGTACTTCAGTGTTGGAGATGAATTAGATGATAAAGTTGGCAATTCGAGAAAATCATGTCATGTCATGGATTAATAGGTCCTATTATGGACCTATTATGCCATGATGGCATAATAGGTCCTATTATGGCATGACATTATATTATAGGACCAACTATGGACCTATTATGCAATGTCATGGCATAATAGGTCCATAATTGGTCCTATCATACTAGGTAAACATATCGAATTAGCACAGTTTCAGTGTTGGAGATGAATTAGATGATGAAGTTGGCAATTTGAGAAAATCATATTATGTCGTGGCTTAATAGGTCCTATTATGGACTTGTTATACCATGATGGCATAATAGGTGGACTATTATGCAATGTCATGGCATAATAGGACCTATTATGTCATGATGGCATAATAGGTCCTATTATGCCATGACATGATATAATAGGACCAACTATGGACCTATTATGAAATGTCATGGCATAATAGGACATATTATGCCATCATGGCATTATGTGTCCTATTATGCCATCACATGGCATAAACCTAAGCCTAAACTTTGATATCTAAAATTTGAAGAGTAAAGTTAATTACTTTTAAGGTTATACTAATAGTGGTAACTTTTGTATTGCCTAATGAGGATTAAGAACAATTTTGGTACATAGGTTCAATTTAAGGAATTGGAATGGTGGCTTGCTGGAAGTGGTTAAATTTTTTCGTTTACTGGTTGAAAGGCCCAATACCTAAAAAAATAATTCCTAGAAACATTTAACGGTCCTATTGTGCCATTTCATTTGATTTGGTTTTGATTTCCATTTAGTTTCGGTTTTGTTTTGGTTTTGGTTTTGATTTTCTTTCGATTTGGTTTTGGTTTTTGTTTTTATTTTGTTTCGATTTGGTTTTGGTTTTGGTTTTGATTTCCATTTAGTTTTGGTTTTGTTTTGATTTGTTTTTCGTTTTGATGTTTATGAGATATCTTGTATCTTGTAAATTTGATATATATTTTTCTGTTAACTATCTAGATTTGATTTTGATTTGTAAACTTGTTGATTAGGGTTTAGGGTTAACTGTTGAAGAATATTTCAGATCAAAATTAAGAATTTACAAATGTAAAAACAAATTTATTTATAGGCTACTTTAAAAAAAACTAAAATAATACCAAAAAAATCTAAATGATACACAAAAAAGAGGAAAAATATACAAGAAAATTACAAAATGTGAAAATAAATGATTGAATGTGAACCTAAGATAATGGTGGAGGCTTGAAATGGAATCCACAGCATGAGGGCCCATTTTTGATCTCCTGTTCTCATTTCAATTCTAGGGTGAAAATGAAAAAATTTGGCCGAAAAAAAAGGGTAAAATATGATTTAGAAACAGGGGCCCGTTTTTAAAAAATGGGCCCCCATTTTAGAACAAAATGGGGGCCTGTTTATTTTCGCTTCGGGTCCCTGTTACCTTTCGGCTCGGTGGCCCAAAGCATAAACGGGCCCCCATTTTTAAGAGCGCATTTTCCAACATGTAGACTTCCACGAATTTGTGACTCATTACCTTGCACTTTTCCAGAGGCTTATACCTCATATTTGGTGTTTTTTTGAGGCAGGGCATGGGAAGGGGGAGCATCATGAAGCAGGTGCATGTTTGAATAGAGCTCTAGTTAAGGATAAATTGAGGATTTGAGGTGCAAATTTCTCTGATGCACATTCTATTGTTGATTGGTGTAGTTCAACATTGTCACATGGAGATGCTCTTGATTCAGTAGTGACTGAATTCTTTTGGTTGGTTGAGGAGGGCACATTGGGAGACAGATTGGATTGTCAAACAATTAAATATTCTTCAAAGATGCATTCATTTCTTAGCTCATATGCAAGTACATGGACCATTTGGACACGAGCGTTGGCTTGCTTTTGTCAGAGTTGTGTTTGGTGTGATTGGGATCAGTGTGAGTCAAGTGAGTGGTTTGATACATGGGTTCCACAGTATCTAACTCCTTTATCTCAAACAATATCCTTGTCAAATGATGACATGGAAAGTTCACTTGAGTATGTTCGTCTATCAGATCTTGTATAGTCTAGACATGTTTTTGCAGTTGTTGCACCGATTGGGAATGAAGAGAGATCAGAATATTGGTTGGCACGTTGTGTATAGGGAAAACAGAAGCTAACACAATTAGTGACAAATGATGATGGGTTCACATATCCTATAGGTTTGGTTGTTGTTATGGGAACTTGTTTGCGAACAAACATGATTAGAAAGAATGACATACGTGCATTTGAAGACTATGAGAGACACAAAACCGTTCTCATGTATTTGCACCTTATTATAGCTACAAATGTCAAGATGTTGAAGCATCAAGAAAAACTGAAGACCAAAGAGCTATGGACAGTGACTACTACTGATCATGAAGCAATACTAGATACTATTAAGAAAAGAGATGACCCTTCAGAAACACTTGAGTAGTAGGTCTTTAATGGTGTCTTATTTTTTTTATAATCCATTTCATTTCAAACAATGACCATAAAACCTTAATGTTAAATTTTGTTATGTGCATATTAAGGATGTGTTGAAAATGCAAGTCTATTGATGAATGTTGTTTTTTGCAACACGGTTTTTGCATGCACATAGAGGGTACATTCGATATAATTCGAAGGGACGTATTTCGTAACAGGACTTATTATCATGCATTTGATGAGCATTATAATTTTTTATAATAGAAAATATCATTTGACAATTTTTGATGATATAATTATCGCAAAACCTGTATGCTCATGTAGGTCTTTTTGATGATAGACAACACTATCACATTATGATTTTTGCATCAACATAGTGGGTTCACTCGATATAATTTGAAGAGACATAATTTTACAGTATATAATCCCACCTTTTCATTTATTATCGTGCATTTCAGTGGAATGTATTGCCATTCATTAATGACAATATATACCATCATCTTCAACCATGCAGAGAAATGTAGTGAGAAGGGCTTTAATCAACATGCGTCTTTCTTCAAAGTTATGCTTGTAGACTTTGCAGAGAAACTGGTAAGTTTCATAATTATACAATCTTGTATGTCTTAAAAATGTTTCAAATGATCTATTTATAATTTGACAAAATATTTTGTATTGTGTTATAATTTGTTTCTTGTAGCACAGTCATTCCACATAAAAAGGTTGCTTATTTTGATCTTCATTTATATGCATACATTGCTCTACATAAGCTTTTCTCTTAGGACATGAGGATGTCTGATGCAGATGAAGTGGGATGTTGTATTTGTATATGGATGTGAATTGATGTAACTTTGTTATGATGATATACGATGTCCATGAGAAAACTAGTTTAGTTATATTGATGATATACAATGTATCTGTACATGAGTACATTGGTGTAGTTGTATTGATAATGATGAAAAATCATGTATGCATATTCGTTCATGGATGTCACATACAAGTTTAATGGTAATTATGTGTATAAAATACATGGAAATATTGATGATCATTATGTGTCTACAGTGTAATGCTTATTTATCTATATTTTTTCATTGAATGAGTCTGACGATTTTTTCATCTACTAAAAAAATGTTGCCCTAGTAAACCGTAGGGAATCTTGGAAAACTGAGATAGGATTTTGTAGGGACCCCTCTTGTGGCCCTATAGGTTCAAATAGATCATTCGTAGGTGTCACAAATTTTGAGTTAGGGCCCGTCAAAGTTTGAAAAGTTTTAGCACTTAGGGAGCTCAAGGGACGATGTCGGTAGGGTATGACCCCGAGCGTTCAACTGAGTGGGGGAGGGAAATAGGAGCATGCATAGGGTAGAATTCCTAACTGGACATGTCAGAACTAACAGTTCATGATCACGACGAGTAGAATGAGAAATTGGCCATGTGACAACATTTGATTGAATGAGACTGACGATTTTTTCCCCAAGTGAAAAAATGTTGCCCTAATAAAATTGTAGAAAATCTTGAAAAACCGAGATAGGATTTTGTAGGGACCCCTCTCATGGTCGCATAGGTTCAAACAGATCATTCACAGGTGCCATGGATTCTGAGTTAGGGTCGATCAAAGTTTCACATTTTTTAGCAGTTATGGCCCTCAAGGGACGACGTCGGTAGGGTATGACCCTGAGCGTTCGACCAAGTGCGGGGGAAAAATAAGAGAACACATAGGGTAAGAATTCCTAACTGGACATCTTAGAACTGATGGTTCATGGTCACGATGAGCAAAATGGGAAATTGGCCATACGACAACATTTGATTGAAAGATACTGACGATTTTTTTGCCAACTGAAAAAATGTTACCCTAATAAAACCATAGGGAATCTTGAAAAACTGCGATAGGCTTTTTTAGGGACCCCTCTCATGGCCCCGTAGGTTCAAACATATCATTCGTAGGTGCCACGAATTCTGAGTTAGGGCATGTTAAAGTTTGATAATTTTTAGCACTTAGGGCACTCAAGGGATGACGTCAGTAGGGTATGACCCCGAGAGTTCGATCGAGAGGGGGGGGATAGGGGCATGCATAGGGTAAGAATGCTTAACTTGACATATCAGAACTAAAGGTTTATGATCACAATGAGCAGAATGAGAAATTGGCCACGCGACAACATTTGATTAAATGAGACTAATGATTTTTTTGCTGACTGAAAAAATGTTGCTCTAATAAAACCATAGGTAAATTTGAAAAACCAAGATATCATTTTGTAGGGACCCCTCTCATGGCCCCGTAGGTTCAAACAGATCATTTGCAAGTGCCACATATTCTGAGTTAGGGCCCATCAAAGTTTGACAATTTTAGCACTTAGGGTGCTCAAGGGACGATGTCGGTAGGGTATGACCCCAAGCGTTCGACTGAGTGGGAGGGGGGAATAGGAGCATGCATAGAGTAAAAATGCCTAACTGGACATGTTGGAATCGACGGTTCGTGATCATGACAAGCAAAATGAGAAATTGGCCATGCGACAACATTTGATTAAATGAGACTGACGATTTTTTTGCCAACTAAAAAAATGCTGCCCTAATAAAACCATAGGGAGTCTTGAAAAACTGAGATAGGATTCTATAGGGACCCCTTTCATGGCCCTTTAGGTTCAAACATATTGTTTGCAGGTGCCACAAATTCTGAGTTAGGGCTCGTCAAAGATTGACAATTTTTAGTACTTGGGGAGCTCAAGGGACAACGTCGATAGGGTATGACCCCGAGTGTTCGACTAAGTGGGGGGGGCGAATAGGAGCATGCATAGGGTAAGAATTCCTAACTGGACATGTCAAAACCGACAGTTCATGATCACGATGAGAAAAACGAGAAATTGGCCATGCGATAATATTTGATTGAATGAGTGACAATTTTTTCGCCAATTGAAAAAATGTTGCCCTAATAAAATCGTAGGGAATCTTGAAAAATTGAGATGAATCATTTTGACACATGAATCCCCCATTGATAAATTTTTATAACTTTTGAGCAATCTTGAGCAATTTTGCCAATATGAGTAACCTATGACTAGACATAACAAATATTGGTCTAGATGACCTTATTACATAAAAAATAATTATATTTCACCTTATTTACATTGAGAATCCATCAAAACACTTGTCTTCCAAATTTGACCTCGTGGAGGTCTAATGAGCAAGGAGGTCATTAAATTTGGTGAATTTGCCAAAGGCAACCAAATTTAACACTTACAATTTAGATGAAATGAATTATATATAATCTGAAGATTATACAAATAGCACTTACGATGAAATGAAATAAATTATATTGTTCATTAAATAATATTAACCATTGATAATTATTGGATTGAAGATTAAAGTTTAAAATGATAACACCATGCACACATGAGCAACAATTTATATGATCAAATATCAACTTTTGTATATATGAAAATGTCAAATGATTACAAGTGTATGTCCATACACAAATATGGCATAAACACCAACTCAAACAAAATGTATGTCTATATACATGAGTGTATGTTCATATACAAAATATACATGCCAACTAGACATGTAACCATCCTAAAACTATCTATAACATCCTAAGTACTGATAGATCATCAAAATTGATCCTCTTCGTCGCACTACTCGGCTCTAAAGGATCCTACACAAGAAAAAAAAAACCACGATTAAGATTAGTTATATTATATAACTCACATTCGAAAAGTTAACATAAAAATGAACTATAATTGAACTATTCTTGTTTACCTCATCTCCATGTTTTCTCTTTGGCTTTAGAGGATTCTTGATGTATGTCTTTGGTAAAGGAGGTATGTTTTCAATATTCTCATACACAACCTACATATGTTCACAAACATGACATTGATACAAGTTAGCATATAATTGTCACTAATAATAACGAATTATATGTACTAAACACAAAATAAAATAAACACATGTACCTGAGGCATCTCTTATTCTTCTTCTTCTTCTTCATCTTCAGGTATAGTGGGTGTAGTCAACAAGGATGTGAAGCCAAGAATTTTCTGTACATATACACAACAAGTATGTGAAACTATCAATCTTTGTCTAGACGTGTATAATCATTATAAGTTATTTAAACTATTTGTTCAATCATATTTGCATTCAATTACCTTTCCCTTATCTCCAACTGCACTGCTAGATCCCGAATCACACAGCCCCACACTCGCGCTACTTGTGCCCTACAATAGTAAAATAAGATATACATGCAAGTTACTACATAATCTAATTAATGCCAATATAAATGATGAGCATGCATGTACAATAAAATACAAATGACTAGGTGAAATAATATATGTACCATAAAGATATCAAGGCCAAATGAAATGGCCGTCAAGGTGCCCTCCTGGATCTGTGTCAACTCCTCCTTTGTCATCAACTGTTAAATAGACCATGTAAATAAACATAGTACTTAATATTATCTAGATTATAAATATTCATTTAAAATATAGAGTGAACTGTGAAAATAAAAATGTTACCACTACATCATCAATGTATGATGAAGGTGCCTCCTTGCCTCTAGCATGTGAGGAATCTCTAGCGTATCCTCTAGTCCCCATCATAACATTTGGTGCATCATGCATCTCATGCACCTCATAATCTACAATGTGTGCAGGAGGATCAACAAGTTGTCCAACTGGACCCAAGCATAGGTGCCCGCACATGACACAACTATGGGGCACACAAATGTGTGGAGCCGAGGAGAATGTGTCAGTGCCACCGGATGCACTGCTACCATCAAAAGAAGGCTGAGCTACTGCCCCAGCCTGAGAAACCAAAAGGCTACTCAAAGAGTCAATAGCCGATATGGTCCGTGACGCCGCCTCACAGATGATATCTAGATGCTGCACTGGAGGTGGGGGATCAACAGGAGGAGGGGGAACATATGGGCCCTGGACTACTCTGACTTCCCCATGTCTATTTTGGGGCATACCTAAACCCACACCCTCAAAAGGTTGGATGTCAAAGTAGTTCACATTTTTTCCTAAACAAACTCAACATACAATTTTTTGATGTAGAAGGGGACATCAAGATTGTTGTTGGGTGGTTTATCGAAAACCATCCTCCAACGATCCCAAAAGTTTTTCACAATATCATCATTTGTGTGCCATTTAATAGAAATTTTTATTTTTTGGGGGTCTACGGGTTGACCAGTGTAGGGATTCACAAATAACGTGGCGATATCGACTTTGGATATCTCTAGATCCTTGATCTCCTTATAGAACAAGCCATCTGCATATTGTTCCCTCATAGAATCTCGCCACAAAAGAGTGGCATTGTGCTCCTCAGTGATAGTTTTTATACTCTTTACGATGGATGTGAGAGGATCAAACATTGGGTTCAGGTGAGGGATCCTACGATAGACATCTGCAATCCCCCTCAATTGGTTCAAATTTTGCATAATTAAATCCTAAATTGAGGGGGGGCTTGGCAAATGAGGGTTTTGTGTAGGAGGTTTTGTTGTCGCAGTTGTGGTTGATCAATGTTTTCACTGTTATCCTCCATTTTTAACCGAATTGAATGTAAATAATTGAATTTAGTTAACAAATTTGAACAATTTGGTATTTGATTTTTAAAAACCTAGTTTTCATGAAAAAACATATTTTGAATGAAAAAACAAATAAACATTAAAAAAATGCAAAAATTTGAATGAAAATGATGAAAAACAATAAAAGTCCTACCTTTTATTGATTTTTTTTGCAAATTTGGGTCACAAAATTGGATATTGGGTCCAACCGGATATTGGATTTCCTTGAATTCGTGCAGCCCATGGGTAAAAAATAACCCACGGGTTGTCACGGTCCTCTTTTATTGTCTCAGAGAAATCAAAAATTGGATATCCGATATATTTGATTTTTATAGTTAAATTATTTTAAAATAACATTATATTATAAAATATAATAATATATTATATAATATAATATTATATTATATATTATGTATTATATAATATATAATATATAATATAATATAATAATATATAATAATATATTATATATTATATATGCGTATTATATATTATATAATATAATATAATAATATATTATGTCCAAGGGGTTGAGCTTAATTGGTTAAAACACTGGGTTCTCACTATGGAGACACAAGTTCAATTCCCAATAGGGACATCTAAAGTGGATTTCTAAGTTGTAACTCTTGGCCTTCCATAATGGGGATGGTCATGGGTCAATCTAATCAAACATAATAATAATAATAATAATAATAATAATAATAATAATTCAAAATATTGCGGCTTTGGCCTATTACCTATCAAAAAAATATATATATATAATATATTATATATTATATAATATATAATATAATATAATAATATATTATATATGTATTATATAATATATAATATTGTTTATGGTGAAAATGGATACAACAATATTGAAAGACTAAATGAATTCAACCACAAAACCCTAGCCTAAAAACAACAAAGATCCACCATAACATATGAAGATTACCTAAGACAATGCAAATCAAATGAAATCACAAAGATTATACCATCACATGTCCACTAGGGTTTGGATCTCCATTCTTCCTATCTCCATTGATCTTGCTTGATATATTTGAACAGAAATGTGGTTGCAAGTAGGTTTGATCACATATGAATGTTCGAAAGCGTAGAGTAATCAGATAGTCATCGGAGTCAGCGGGGGGTTGATAATGAAGGAAGCATCTCCTTATATAGAAGACACAATAAGAAATGGAGGGATAATTTTGAGAGGTGTAAAAGATAAATGGTTGGCTAAGATTAGAGGGTAGGTAAAGAAAATAAGAAAATAATAAGAGGGTAGGTATTGTAGGAATTAAGAGATGAATGACATGTGTCATGGGTAGAAAAGGCTAATGAATTAATTAAATAAATAAAGATTCATTTAATTAATAGAGGAAGTGGGATCAATTACATAAATAAGATATTTATTTAATTTAAGAAAAAGGATAATTTAAATAAATAAATGTATTTATTTAAATGAGAAATAAGGCTAGAAGGGGATAAATGAATTAATTAAATAAATAAAGATTTATTTAATTACTAGAAGAATTAGGATAAAATAATTAAACAAATAAAGATATTTATTTAATTAGACTGGACAATTTTAGGTGTCTACATTTTGCCCCTCTTTGAGACAATGCATCTTGTCGCGTTGTTTCAAAGAAGATAAGATGAACTGATACAAAGTTGCCCCAATATGGGAATGATATGCCCCCTCAAGAGATTGGATGAAAATGTCTGAAAAGATCGCAAACAATCTCTCGATAAAAAATAAAGGGTAGAATGGACTAACCAGATAGGATAGAGTGACAGACTCATGGGATAATGAAGACTGACACAAGAGACTAGGGCTAGGGCTAGAGCTAGGGTAGTCTATAAGATAGACCACAAGGGGAAAAAATCCTCATTGTCATCCACACATCAAAGAGATCAAAGTGCAGAGAGAGAATAGAGCAGCAACAGTCAGCATCGATGGCATTGGTTCACAGATTCGATCGTGTTCACTGATTTCAGAGGCCAGCAGATGCAGGAGAGCCGGTAAGTAATGCAAAACCTCCTTGTACTTTGCTACATTAATTATTGTCATAAATGCATGTTAGGTAGGGAAATAAATGCACTTTAGGATATGTCAAACAAGTTCAAAAAACACTAAGGTGCGTCTATGCTGGTGCCAGCACGTCTGGGTTGGCTAGGTGTGTTTGTGTCATGAATGCGCATTTATGTCAAATGCGAGTGCGTCTATGTATTTCAAGCGCGTTTATGCTATATGGGCGCGTATGTGCAGAGCATAGGCACATCTATGTATTTCAAGTGTGTTTGTGCAGAGCAAGCGTGTATGTGCAATATGTAAGCGCGTTTATGTCTTCTAGGCCAAATCGATAGTTATGTGATGAACATACATTGTCGATTAGATAAGTTGCTGAGAGGATACACTCAAGTAGGTCCTCTAAGGAAGAATAGGATAGCAGATAGGGCTAGGATTGACAATTCTATGATAGAACATACGTTGCCAATTAGGAAACTACTCAAGAGGATACACTCAAGGAGAGGCCCTAGGATAGGATAGATCGAGGCACTTTGTGATGAACAAGGAGTACCAAGACATAGTACTTTGTAATGAACATGGAGTACTAATATGAGCAGCACTTTGTGATGAATAGGGAGTGCAAAAGTGAGCAGCACTTTGTGATGAACAGGGAGTACCACTAGCATAGAGCGCCATATGATAAATATAATCACTAGGATAAAGAGCAACATTTTGTGATGAACAGGGAATGCCACTATGACTGACATGATTGATTTGCTTGACTACATGAGTATCTACCTATGCTGGAGTCATGGGAGAGATTCCTGTTGACTCAGAGTTTGCGAGCAGAGCTGACAGATGAGGAGAGAGCAGCGATTCAGGCTATGGGCCTGCGACATATTCTATATGTGCCTGAGTTTCGAACGAACATGGGATTGCTAACTGCACTGGCTGAGAGATGGCACTCAGAGACTTGTAGTTTCCATTTGTCGATGGGTGAGATGACAGTCACCTTAGAGGATGTGTACAGGATACTGAGGATACCGATCGATGGGGAGTTAGTTCCTTACGATCAAAATAGAGATAGGGATGCATTGAGATGAGTGTTTCAGGATCCAGGGCTGGAGATGAGGGCAGGACATGTGGCTTGGGATACCATGACACAGACATGATTAACACTACCAGTAGTATTGGCAGGAGTGATCAATGGGTTCCTATGTCCGGACAGGGCGACACGAAGGTTGGTTGTAACCATATGTATTTTGACATCATTGTATCATGACATTTATGATTATATATATGAGATTCATCCTTGCGGAAACTATATGCATGTGTACCTATGTGATGAGATGTTTCATGATGTATGTTTCTATGTGATGGTTGTGATATGGATGCAAATATGTACATAATGAAATGCAATATTTTTTATTTTTTATGTTTTTATATATTATGCCAATGAAAATGTGAATGTATGAAATGTAGATTAATATGATAATGCAAATAACTATTTACATGATAAAAATGTAAGATGTGCTAACATGTGTTGTGTGCAGAATGTGATGCAATTGTGATATCTATATGTATGTATGAAATGCTCATATGTGGTAATGCAGGTGCAACTACACGAAATGCAAATATTTTTGGCGTGTCATTATACTCAGTCGTGAGATAGCAGGCTACACAGACTCAAGAAGGATGATGGAAGTCAATGAAGAAAGGGGGATGGAAGATAGAGGATATGAAAGTGAAAGAGCTTCTTGTGTGTTATCATCATTGAGATTTATTATGGAAAAATAGGTTATGACAATCTAGATATATGTTCAACCCAGAAAGTCATTGTACTTGTTTGCATGGAGATCAGACTGTTGCAAACAAGGAATGCCCCAGTTCACACTAGAATCTCAGTGTCCTCATATCCTTGGACAAGTCATAGCATTACTAAGAGACAATCCACAAACAGCAAAGAAAAATAGGTGACGATATCCCATCCTTGCCTTTCTAGTCAACGACATCCTGGAGATAAAATCTCTAGTCAGAGACATCCTGGAAAAGCTAAAAGACATGTCACCAAAAGATAAAATCAAAAGAAAACCAAGACTTGACACCAACATCCACTGTAGTCCTCAAGTTTAGTGTCTCTTGTCACTTGTATAAGTCTATTTGATTGTGGTCACAATGTTTACTTTCACAAAAAGATAGACAACACTGAACCATAATGTTGTCTAAGTCTGTTTAAAGATTTGATTTGTTGAAGCCCATTGTTGTTGATGTGTCTCATCTGAAACTGACTGAATCCATGAAACTAATACTTTATTACAGAGAAGACGGAACTTTATTGCGGATATGTGATGCAAGTACTACTTTATTGCGGATTGTGTGCGGATAGACTGAAGAAAACTAGAAGAAACTGTACTCCTCAAAACATGTTATGCTCTTAGTTCCACACCCGTCACTAGACGTAGGATTTGCCATAGCCATAGATAGGATCTGATTTATTATGGATAAAAAGGGGTGAAAAGGAAGGATTATTATGGATGGCTAACCAATCTTAGGTAGATCAATGACAAGCCATGGTGGGAATGGGTATGTTTATTATGGATGGATAAGTTGTGAGTGTGTGAAGTGAAATGATGAAATGGAATCCTGAAGGAGGGAGGAGCAATGTCTCTACACATAGTGCTAGTGACCTAGTTTTCACCATGGTACTTTCCCAGGGCACCACCGAAGTGGTTTTCACCATTGGACGAAATGCTTTTGTTCACTTTTTTTTTTTTTGTGTGTCACAAGGCGCCTGTTTGCCAATTTTTCACCAAGTAACGATTTTTTTTTTTTTTTTTTGTATTTTTGAATTAGGATATTCTGAAGAGCTATGTGTAAAACCTATGAAGGTGCATGTTGTTGATAGGATCCTCCAAAGGTTCACCATCTAAAGTTGAGAGCTGATATGCACCTGATCTATAGGTTGTTGTGATGATGTAAGGACCAAGAAAATTTGGTTCGAACTTTCCCTTCTTTTCTTTGTCTTGCTGATTTTTAGGATTTTCTCTGAGAACTAAGTCACCCACCTCAAATATGTGAGGCTTGACTTTATGATTGTAGATGCCTCATTCCTTGACTAAATGATGTGTATCTCAAGTGACTGTCTTCCTTGATAAAGGAACTGAGATAGAATTAGTAGTGTGTGGACTGCTTAGGCCCATATGCATGTCACCTAAATAAGTTTGGGCATCCCTGATAACAAAGTCTCTTGAGGAAGCTCCATTAAAGGTCCATGATGTATCACCAGAAGGGAAGGGATGTGTGAAACAAGTGGATGAGTGATGAAGGCTTATGATTGTAAAAAGAAGTGAAAGTAGGATAGCATGATGGAGACTTAGGATCAACAAGTATTCTTTTTTACTTGAAATTTTAGAACTTTTGCCCCTAGTTATTTTGATATTAGGGGAGATCAACTCTTTCTCTTTTTCTTTCATAGAATTTTTATCCTTGACCTTTATTTTTTCAAAGTCCAATAGCTTTTGATTTTGATTTAGACTAAAGGACTTTTCTTTATTTTTGACTTTTAGATTTTTCTTTCCAAAGCTTGATTTTCTATCCCTGATGAGTAAGGGCTTTTGTAATTCTTGTTGATCCAAATCTAGGAGCGGAGTGGAAATGGAATGAGTGGATGATATGGTAAAGCTATGTGATCTCTCAAGAGGGTTGGCGATACACTCAATAGATTCTTTGTTGGAACCACTCTTAGGATTATTGATATCAAGAGTTGCTTGCACCACTGGAGGAGATTTGCATTCAGAATTAGTAGCCACAACACTAGGTGGTTCACACCCAATTCCTTGCAAATTGTTTGTAGATCATTCTTGTTGACTGAATAACTTAGGAGACAGTGGGAGTTGATCAACATGAAAGATATACTCACCACATCCCATGTCTTTAAACTTGAATTTTTCTTTGAGCTCTTCTTGCTCTGATGTAGAAGCTTTCAACGATTCTGGATCAACATATGTTGATGAAGGAATAGCCTCTCGATTGACTAGGATTGTTATTTCTAATTTAGGTCGCAGATTGTTGCAATATATCAATGGATTTGGGTCAGCTTTGACGGTCACTTCAACTCCATTATGTGGAAACTTGATACATCGATGATATGTAGATGGGGCTGCGCTCATCTCATGAATCCATGGACGTCCTAGCAATATGTTGTATGTGAGATCCATGTCTAGGACTTGACAAACCACATCTTTTGTAACTGGCCCAACTCTGAGAGGTAAGGTGACTATGCCCTTGGATGAGCGCTCTTCGTCATCATATGCTTTGATGGTAATTTTGTTTGTAGCATTCACAACTTTGTCTGAATATCCCAATTGTATTATTGTGTTTAAAGTATATATATTGAGACCAGCTCCTCCATCTATCAGGACTTGCTTTATTTGATGTTTGTGTAGGAAGGATTCAATGTGTAAAGGTGCATTATGTGGTTGGCTCAAGGAGGCATCGTCAGCTTCTGTGAATGTAACGGGGTGTGGAATGGAAAGGTATCCCACCATGGCTTTAAACTAGTCCACGTTGAGATCAATGGGGACAAAAGTGTCTCTCAAAGTTTTGTCAAGAATGGATTTATGTGCGGGGGATATGCATAAAATCTCAAGGATTGAGATAAGCATAGGTGTCTTCCCTAACTGTTCTACAAGGTCATACTCAGGTTTGGTTGATGAGGAAGTAGTGTTTTTAGCTGGAGCACCTTGCAAAGTGAATTTACCTTGACGAGTTGTAACATTACATTCAGAGGTTGGTTCGGAAGAAGATCCAATTCCTTTTAGGATAATTTTGGGTCTTTGGGTAGAATTCTCAGGTGTATGGGACCTCAGGTTTTTGAAACAAAGATGATGGCGATTCAGGCACCATATGTGGTCCTCTATTGCCTCCACTATTAGGCCTCCTTTGATCCATGTTGAGGTGAGGTTGTTGCAAAGGTTGATTTTCCATTATTTGAGACATGTCAAAATTATGAGGAATAGTGGCTCCACTTTGTGCCATCACTTGTAAGAAGTATTGTCTATCTCTCCTCATTATTTCCTCAACCAATCGATTGAAATGAGGATCCATAATGGAGTCTTCCACTTCTGTTGAATGTATGGAAAAGTTGTCCATATTGTCATTGTGTGTCATTGTTGTTTGTGTTATCCATGTTCTCAACATTTTGAATGTTTCTATAAGCGTCCATGTTAGGTAATGTGGTATGATCAGAATTGAAAAAGACACCATTTTCATACTCATGGGCACTCATGTTTGCGGACTCTTGAGCCTCTTTAGTTTCTATCCTAGATTTTTGGGAACGGGTTTCAACCATGAACTAGGTATTGACCAAGATGTGGGAGACAAGATGAAAATGGAAAGAGTATGAAAGACCAAGAGTTGGATGGAATGTAAATGAATCTGAGGTGTACTTGCAATGTCCAAAGTGTAAGACCAAGTATGTATGTAGTAGAGTAGGTGTGACTACCAAAGAGATGATAGTTTCTCTTGATGAGGTAAGTTGACCTTGACTCTAAGTAAGACCAAATGAGACCCAAAGGTGATAGACCTTGATGAGGGACCACTTAGCAAAATTTTGTTGTATGTAATGTGTTGACAAAGTATGATGAGGACAAGCAAGTGACCTTTTGACTCAAGTTTAGAAAAATGTGAATGTAATGCAAGGTGTAAAGCAATGATGGACTTTGTGAGACCCAAAGACAGGTTGAAGGCTAGATGAAAATCTAGAGAAATAACTTAGGAAGCTCAAGAATTTTGAAACTGATTGCTCTTGTTTGTTGGACTATAGATTTTTCCAATTTGTGAAGTTGTTTGTTGTGACCAAATTTGAATTTTTGGCTGTTTTTCGTGACAAGAGGACACAATGTTGATAAAGACTCAATGTTTGCAAGTGTTTAGACTCAAAATGACTCAAAGAAAAATGTGTTGTTTGATGTAAAAATGTTTTGCATACACTTGAAGACACAAAAGACACAATGTTTTGATGTTTGGTCTTAAATGTTTGATTTGTTCAAAATAAGACAAGCACAATTCTTATGGTTGGCCAGGACAATAGTTGTTGATCCCACATGAGGCTATGTTATTCAAAGTGGATATTTAGATACTTGACCCCACTGGCTTCACCCTCGACACTCACTTCTTGGGGCAGCCAGGCATCAGTCCCCACAAAAACACCTAGTGGCGAACTTTGTATCTCTACTAAGAACGGTATGTGTGTAGGCTGCTCCAGAGGTCCGACCTCCTACCCCAACAACTAGAAGGATTTTAGATTCTAAAACAAAAAGGTGCTAGTAAGGGCATCCGCTCGTGTGGCCATACATGCAACACTTTCAAATTTGTAAATACAAAAGGCTCCTAGCCAGTAGGGGTTACGCCCTACAAATGATCAAATAAATTTGATCAAACGGGTTTATGGGGAGACATAGTGTTGGTATGAACTAATCAACACACGTTATCCATAGTTTTCACCATTAGATACAATTGTTTATAGTGGTTCGGAAGAGGTGGGTCTTCCTCGCTACCACTTGGGTTGTTCTCTCCTCACTAGTAGTCCTAATGACCACACGGGGAGACAGACCCTCTAAAGATGAAACAAAAAGAGCCTATTGCCCAAGACACAAATGACATTGGTTCAATTTTAGTGCACAAATTAAAGTGTTTGCTAATCTATGAAAACAAGGAACACAATGAAAGATCAAAAACCCTTGCCAAGGTCCTGCAACAAAGATATATTAGTATTTTGGATTATTTCAAATGATCACCCCTTCCTGCAAGCACACAAGTTAGGTAAATTTTAGATCCAAAAGACTTTGTGAAATAGGGGCCTTCAACAATGCATTTTTTTGACCAATTCAAAGATCTGATTCATCACAAAAAAATACCACTTGTAACATTTCAACAAATTTCCAGAAATGTAAGAAAATCCAAAAAATTTGTTAATTTGCTCCAAAAATTAGTTTTTTATGAAACATCATAAAAAATTCATATAAAATGCAAAATGAATCCAAAAAATCTGAAATTCTTACTGGACACTTTTAATGACCTTCCAAACCCGCATAAAAAAATTCCTGCAAAATTTCCAAGTAGTTTGTTAGATATGAGCAAAATAATGCAAAACCCTAATTTTCAAAGATCCGATTTTTTAGGAATGATTTTGCATCAAATTTAAAATCACAAAGAATAGATCCTATGTATAATTCTGAGAAATTTCCAAAAATGTAAGAAAATCCAAAAAATTCGCTAATTTTCTCTCAAAATTAATTTTTTATGAAAAATCATAAAAAATTCATATAAAATGCAAAATTGATCCAAAAAATCTGAAATTTTTACTGAGCACCTCTAATAATTTTCCTGACTTGTAAAAAGCATTTGATGCCAAAATTCAAAGCCATTTGTGAGATATAAGAAAAATAATGAAAAACTTTAATTTTTAAAGATCCGATTTTTTAGGAAATATTTTGCATCAAAATTAAAATCACAAAGAATAGATCATGTGTATAATTATGAGATATTTCCAAAAATGTAAGAAAATCCAAAAAATTCACACATTTGCTCTCAAAATTAATATTTTTATGAAAAATCATAAAAAAAATTTAGAAAATGAAAATGTGCTCCAAAAATTCTGAATTTTGGATTGAGAGATCTTGATACTGTCTTCAACATGCCAAAATAATTTTGTGCAAAAATTTCAAGCTATTTGTGAGATCAGATCAAATCTCTCCAAGATCTTGATTTTGTGTCCAAAACCCTAGTTGCACAAGGTTATTCTCCAAATTGTTTTACAAAACAACAATATAGGGTTAGAAAAACTTGCAAAAAACACATATCTTACAAAAATCCATGTCCCACGGGGTGTGCCAAAATGTTTATGGTGAAAATGGATACAACAATATTGAAAGACTAAATGAATTCAACCACAAAACCCTAGCCTAACAACAACAAAGATCCAGCATAACATATGAAGATTACCTAAGACAATGCAAATCAAATAAAATCATAAAGATTATACCATCACATTTCCACTAGGGTTTGGATCTCCATTCTTCCTATCTCCATTGATCTTGCTTGATATATTTGTTCTCGGATTTTATGTGTGCACAAGAGCTCAACAAAGAACAGAAATGTGGTTGCAAGTAGGTTTGATCACATATGAATGTTCGAAAGCGTAGAGAAATCAGATAGTCATCGGAGTCAGCGGGGGGTTGATAATGAAGGAAGAATATCCTTATATAGAAGACACTATAAGAAATGGAGGGATAAGATTGAGAGGTGTAAAAGATAAATGGTCGGCTAAGATTAGAAGGTAGGTAAAGAAAATAAGAAAATAATAAGAGGGTAGGTAGTGTAGGAATTAAGAGATGAATGACATGTGTCATGGGTAGAAAAGGCTAATGAATTAATTAAATAAATAAAGATTCATTTAATTAACAGAGGAAGTGGGATCAATTAAATAAATAAGATATTTATTTAATTTAAGAAAAAAGGATAATTTAAATAAATAAATGTATTTATTTAAATGAGAAATAAGACTAGAAAAGGATAAATGAATTAATTAAATAAATAAAGATTTATATAATTAATAGAAGAATTAGGATAAAATAATTAAACAAATAAAGATATTTATTTAATTAGACTGGACAATCTTAGGTGTCTCCAAATATAATATAATAATATATTATATATGTATTATATAATATATAATAAAATATAATAATATATTATATACTAAATATTTTATAATATATAATTTATTTTTTAATTTAAAATTACGTATAAAATTCGGATATCCGATTTGCCTAGGTGTTTACCATGCCAAGGTGTACTAACAACCAAGCCAAGCAAAAAGTCAACATAGATTTTTCGCATTTTTAGGCAAGTGGAAAAGGCTATTTTTCACATCGCCACTTTTTGGCCCCCCATGATCCTGCACTAACCCACATGATTGATGGTATGGGTAATCTCAAACCTGATTTCAAATCTTTGTAATATAAGGGTTTTTTTCAGTTCGTGAACTTTCCAGCTTTCGATGAACCCGAATGGGTTAGGTATATTCTAAGTAGAGTACATGATGAGTTCATATGGCTAGACAAACCCTACAAGATTACTAAGACTTCTATCTGGGTAGTAACATGTTTGAATGCTACCAGTGAAGTCCCCGATCTGAGAAATGTGAAGAACATGACTGTAACAGAGGTTACCGTCTCACAGCATGACAATAGATCCATGACAATTAGTGATATTGTTGAGTATGATGTGAGATTGCATCCATGGTGACAGGCTACAAAGTATATCAATCTAGTGGGGCTAATTCAATCTCTAGTATTTCTATTTATGCAGCATATCAAATCCTGAAGGAGAACAAGTTATATGACTTGTGCGAAGTACTACTGAGTGAATTAAAGAGCAACTTGAAGAAGATTAAGAAAGATAAGAAGCATGTCTTTAAGTTTGGCACCTTGATTGTTTGCTTGGTAGTATATTTCATGAATGAAATCCCCAGTGTAGGTAAGGTACAGTGGGCATTTGATAAACCGGTGGTTGTGCAGATTAAAGAAGCTTTGTAAGGATTGGGTGATGCACAAGCACAAAAAGCTATTATGTGGGGCTATTTAAAACCATTCCAAGGCATGATGTAGAGTAGGGAAAGGGTCTCGAAGGAGATTGTAGAGAAATATGAGGACACCATATGCTTTATGATGGGGATTGAACAATGTTTGATGGAAGCGATAGTACCTAGAACAGTATGGATCATGCCCATGGAGTATGAAGTCGATGCAAACACTCCTGCAATGTATGCTCAACATCTTTTGAGCAAGCTAGTAGATGAGAACAAAGAGAGATTTGGTACCTATAAGGAGAAAATTCTAAGTTTACATTCTCAATTTACTAAGCCCAGTATATTGTAGAAGAAGGTTAGGAAAGAAGTTGAAGAGATCACTAAGAACATGGGTATAACAAAGGAAGATGTCCGTAGGGCTAGAGAGTAGAATATCCTAAAGAAGGAGGACATGGACCAACTTAAGATGACTAATCCCACCTCTACTCCTCTAAATTCTAGGTAAAAAAAGTCAACACCTTCTTCCAGTGCACAGAAGCATGTCCCTCCACTTAAACCTCATACCAAATCAACCAGTGGAGTAGAGAAGAGAAAGAAAGGGAAGCCTGAGAGAGTCTATGTGGTGGCCACTGCTAAGGAAGAAATAGAGTCTGATAAAGTAGTGTGGGAAGTAAAGAAGACTGCTACCTCTACCAAGGTAGTCTGAAAGTCACCATCCGGTGAAGGATAGACAAGCAAGAAGCAAAAAATTGGAGCTGAACAATCCGACAGACCTTGTCCCGACAAGAACCCTAAGTCTGAGCTTGATGATGCTCTAAAATCTGACAAAGTATAAGGTACTTATATTGTTGTGCCCCCAATGTCCTTAAGTGAAATAGTTGATGAAGTGATAAAGGAAGAAAATTTGAAGAATATATCTGTACATTATGAGAATTGCGATGAAAATGACCAAAGAGAATTAGAGGAAGTTGTTGTACAGTACAAGAATATATTTAGCAAATCCTTGATAAAATTGTCATCTATGATTCTGAAGGGTTTGTATGATATTCTAGATTCCAGAAGGCATACGACTACTTTGGAGGATGAGAGAATAAAAGAATATGTATTAGTTAACTTATGTGATTTCTAAGGCCGAAGTTGACAGATTGCTAAAGATTATGAAGAATAGATTCGAAAGAAAAACAAGAGTAAATAAGATCATGCTCAGAAAGATAGATGAAGTTGCCAAGGAGACCGAAAAAAATTTGAAACAATTTTTGGGAGAGCACAGATATAAGGTTAATCTGGCAAAAGTTGATACTCCTCCGGAAGTGCATGCACAGGATGCTACATCCGCTTCGGATGTGCAAACAATTGATCAGGATACAATTGCAGATGATACTGCTAATACTGTTAAGGTTGATGACTTCGGTGAACTTGACAAGAATACTTTGGTAACAAATGTTAGATTTGAGAAGGCAGCTGAGGAGGTTGGAGATGGAAAGGGAGAAGATTTAAAGAAAGGTGAACAAGAAAAGAAGGCAGAGAAGGAGACAGATGGAGACAAGATTGAACATGTGCCAGCGGCAAGAGACAATGTGGCTGTAGACAAGGGTAAGCAAGTAATCACTAGGACACAGTTGATCTCGCCACAAGACCTATTGATCTTAACTCCCTATCTTTGATCCAAGCACTGAAGCTTGCAACTCTTGCATAGGCCAAGGCAAGTGAGAATTTATTGAAATATCATTCAAAAGACAAAGAGCTGATCTCTATGGCAACATATGTGCTAGAGAAAATTTTGCCATCATTCAAACCAGATACAACTGATACTCCCTCTAGTAAGTTGAGAAGTATGTTGAAGGCAGTAGATTCTCATTTTGTATCCTTAGAGAAAGCGGTTTATGCAAAGGTTTTGAGTCAATTTAATGCTATGCGACTGAGAACAATTTTGAAGATGGTTGAAGGCGACAATGTTAGTTTGACTACTGATCTAAAGACTATTCAAGATGCATTGGATGAAGGCGGTAAAATATATAAGTCATGTCTTATTTTGCCCAAGTTCACAGTGGAAATAGATAAGAAGATTAAGGAATGTGAAGGAATGTTAGCCGACATATCTCAATCTTATGCTTCTCAATCAGTTTTTGCTAGTACTTGTGAAGCTTAGGTGATGATTCTATTGGACAAAATCAAGAGCCTCAATCAAGAAAAGGATAAAATAATTGGCAGAGTGGGAGAACTCTGGAATTTGATAACTCCCTGGTTAGACACCTTGTTGAGAAGTCTGCAGGATGCAATGAATGCTCTGAATAAGAGTGTTTGGGTAGATCATAAAGGAGCAGAGATGCACACCTATATTTTTAGTTCTATGATAAATATTTTGGAGAATTTGAAGAAGGGTTAGGATGATCACTTGCTATCCCTAAAAACATTTTTTATAGATATTTTCAAATTTTTGTAACTGTGTATACTCTTCTATAGAAATTTTGGTGGATTCCTATCTTTGGAATTGTTGTCAAAGGGGAGAGAGAGGTATGAAAAATGATGTAGATTCTTAGGGGGAGCTTGGGAACTTATTGAGTTGTTGCAGTTTTAAAATGTTGAAGTATTGCAGTGATAGTGTCATTTTTCACAAGTGTTGCCATCAATGCAAAAGGGGGAGATTGTTGGCAAGAGACAATGTACCGATGAAGATTAATGCTTGTAGATTGTTCTAAGGTTGTCATTGATGGCAACTCAAATCATATATCATATCCGATATATATAGAATTGATCTACTAGAAATTTGAGAAGCCTGATATTCATTTATATTTTAGTCTAGAAGGTGGAATACAGAGTACAGATATATTGTGCAGTTGAGTAGTTTTGGTTGCGGTGAAAGGATTAGTTGATTAGATGTTTGAGGCAACTTGTTTCATGATCCTAGCCTCTGGTATTGAATCTCATGCAAGTTAGTAGATCCGATAACCGGTAATTTAGGAACAACAAAGTGGTTTTGGTATAATGTGTTATGCAGAATCATTGGGATGATTTCGGTGATTGTATTCGAGTTTGAGGTGATTGAGCCAACATGTGTGAAGCTTGTTATCAATTTATTTGGGTCCACGTATGGATTGATAATTAGATTGAGCCGACTTATGGTTACACATTTTATGTTGCGTGTTATGCAATTTTTGGAAGCCGACATGGAAATTGATTAAATTTATTGATGCAGATATATAAGACCAATTCGTTTGAGCAATTTGATAGGTGTTGTGACATTGTATCAATATGGGAAGGTTGTATGAGAAAATTTGCAAAGTTTTGCGAATGTCATTAAAGGTTTTAGTGCTCTGGTATATGACAAGGCAGCAGAATAGAGCAAAGAGACAAAATGGTGGCATAAGTCTAATTGAACTTAACCCGAACTTCTTTTTGGCATATGTAGATGCTACCAGACATTTTGGTTCTTATTTGTAATCACTTGTAAGGCAGTGAGCCTTCCTTCAGGTTGTAGCCCTTTTTTAATTGAGCAGTGAGCTCTAGGCAATGTGTCTGAATGCATGTGCATTCCCCTTTTGTAATATTATTATACTCCCCATCACAGTATTATAATATTGTGCATTCAAATCCCACCGTGGTTTTTCCATTTTTGGGTTTCCACGTAAAAATTATGGTATTATGGTTTTGTGGTTATTTGGTTTCAGTTTCTGCACTTTAGTTTCATTCATTTGTATCTGGTGGTTAAAGAATCAAATTAAGAAACTTGTTAATTGTAGAAAACTAATTCAGCCCCCCTCTCAATGTTCATTGATTCCAATAGTACATTGATAGTTTCATACTTATTCAAATTTCTTTATTTATTCATTTTATCAACCTTTGGGATGGTTTTGACAACCTTGTCAAGTATTGATGATTTTGAAACCTATGAAACTAGTAGAAAATAAATACCTAATGTTTTTCTCTCCCTCTTTTGGTTGATAGAGGTTGATCAATAGTCAAGCCAATTTTAGGAACCTAGAGAGGTTCTCTAACCATATGAAACCATAAAAAAACTAAACACTCGAGTGATTTTTCCACTTCTAAAAAAATTAGAAGACTCCACTTCTAAAAAAATTAGAAGACTAACATTGATCTTTGACAATGTTTTAAGAACCTTATTAAGAGTCGAAGGAATTGTGACAACCTTATCAAGGGCTAACATAGGTTTTGGAGTTAACAACTTTTACATAAATAGACAAATTTTAGGCTAAAACACAAAAGAGAGGAACAATACAACTAGAGGCGCATTTTGTGAGAGTACATTCTTAAGATTACTTTTGTCATGTTCCTTCTAAGTGTTTCTATTCATATGATGAGTACACATGTTATGATCTATCTTAATTGTCACTTATGGTTTCCTTAGAGTTGCTTTATTTAGCTTTTAGTTTTTATTTATAAGGGCTCATTGTAACATTACTTCATTACATTTAGATATTGATATTTTTGTATAATCAACATGATTCACCTTTCTAGATCACTTTTGTCTCCATAGCCTAGTTTTCTCTCTGTGTGATAGGTGTTTGATTGTAAGCAATCCTTGGGACTTGTCAGGTTGAGAGATCAACTCCAACATGATATTAGAGTTCAGATCTACAATTCCCTACCTTTTTTAGAGATATGATCTTGGATTAATTTTTCCTGAATCTTGATCCTGAATGGACCTCATCGTTACATTTGAAAGGGTGGAAAAACATAAAATTGGATATTCATTCATTGAATTCAAAGATTGAAATTTTTTAAAGCATTTTTGTAGCTGAGAGTAGTTTTTGGCATCAAAATTTGGACAATTGTACAGATCTATACATTGTATAAACTATACATATTTTCAGGGGGAAAATTACTCCCTTCGATTAGCACCTGAATTTTTTTTTTAAAGTAGATTCTCTGGTTTTAAAGTGAATTTTGAAGGTCTTTGGCAGCAGATCTAAATATTTTGGCATATGCTTTGTTTTTGATGGGTATGTGCATCTCTTTCCTTAGAAGTTTGTGTGTTTTAGATTTGCACCCACAAGTTTATTCATTTAGTTACTATGTGATATTTTCATTGGAGGGCGAATCCAACTATTAGGCGACATTTTTTAATTGCTCAAATCTTTTAACCTAGGGGGGCATCACTAGTCTACCAACATTTTTACTTACTGGATCAATGTCTTTCAGTGAGCACATACATTGGTGGAAGATTGTTTGTATGGACTGGGTCAATTATTTGATGGCATTTGATCCTTTAATGGTTATTCTTATCACTCCTCTCTCTCTTCTGTGGTGTCTCTTGGAGGTTATGAAGCCTTTTTGCATGTGGTGGGGGATTTATTATATTGAAGGCCCTTTCTGGAGAAATCTACGACGTGAGTTAGTATTCTCGATGTCTTCTTTTTTATTTCCAGAAAGTGCATGGGTGCTTGTTTACTTTGCTGCCTCTTATTGCATCTCAGGTGGCCTTTTTTTTTGCACTCCATGCATTGCTGATTTTTTTCCAGATCAACATTTTGATTGCCATTTCTGCAAGTTTACACATTGTGGGTGATTTTATTGCTAATCTAGTCCTTGCACAGACTGGATTTTAAATCCATGCAAGTTAGGGGGATGAATTTTTCAATCTTGTGGTAGTTATATTTTTGAAAATTTTGGGTGTGGGGAACTTCTTCACCTATCCATGTTGGCTATTCTTGGTGAAGTTTTGTTTTCTTTTTCGTTGGCAATTCATGCATATTTTTCAATTGTATCATTATTTTGAGTGCATTTACATCTTGCAAAAACTTGTCTCTTTTGCATCACATTGACTTGGTTATTTGGCTATCATTCTCATTTTTTCATCAATTTTCTTTTTTTCTAATGTATCTATTTTTTTGAGGGCTTGCATTTATCTTCAACGGCTTGACCATTTCTTAGTTACTTTTTTCATCACTTGATGTTTTTTCCATTAAGAGCTAATATTCTTTCAACACGGTATTTCATCCTTGGCCCCTAGTCCCCTCAATTGTTCCTAACGAAGACCTTTTTTCTTTTGATCATAATTTGGGCATATGATGTTAGATTTTTACAAACAAGATATAATCTTAAAGTTGGTTTTGAATTCTTTTTAGTAGTGTAGATGGTTTTCTTTGTTTTTGTTGTTAGTATGTTGCATTGCCTATGAAATTCAAAAATGTTGTTTTCACTCCCAAGCTCATATATTTTGGTCAATTTTTCTATTTAATCATTCTTGTAATATTGGAAAGGTCTCTTGGATCTCTTCATAGTTATCCATACACTTTTACCAATGTTTTTCCATGATATATTTTATTTATCTTTTTATTTTCACATTTTGACTGATTACTTGGTTGTTTTGGCTCTTTGAAGTTTTTTTTGTGTGTGATGAATTCATTTGGGCTATATGTATTTCTAGCATTTTATCCTTTTTGGATATTACAGGCATCTTCTGAATACACCTTTTTCTTTTCTAGATGCCCTAAGATAAAGTTCAACTATTGTACATCCTTTTGGAGATTTTGTATATCTCATTGTTCCTTATTTTGTACTCACACTATATTATAAAGTGTCATGGGGGGTGTTTTTAGTGCCGTTGTGTTTTCCATCACACCTCTGTCAATTTTTGAGTGTCCCTTCCATGACAACATATAATCCTAGTGATTCTTTCCTCATGTGTGTGTGTCCTTGTTTGAACACCCTTTTTTAGTTGCAAGTACTTGTTTGTGCACATTCAAATGTTGTTTCTTCTCCTTCATGCACCATATGATGACACATAATTTTACTGGACTTGTTATTCCTCTTCCTTGTTAGCATTGTGGAGGGGTTTTGTTGTTGGTGCTAATACTTCCTTGGTTTTTCTTTTGAGGCTACATATCTAGTATTTATTCATGTGTACTAGATGAATGCAACAACTAGTTACCCTAACCCATGCATTTTGGTGAGATGAATCACTTACTAGATAGATACTCTTGCATTCCTCTTTTGTAGAGGAAACCTTCCATTCTTAATTAATCAGTTTCTTCAAACTATTAGTACTTATATTTATGATTGCATTGTTGAGGAGTGTCATTTGGTTCGCTCGTGTAGATTCATGTGCCATCTATATCCTCTAATGATATATGTTTTACCTTTATTTTCCATCTGATCATTTTTTGAGTAGTGTCATCGAGGGAACTCACGTATATTGGTGTCTTATTGATCTTGATCTTCATCCTAATTTTAGAGGAGGCTCTTCATTCACCACTATAGGGATCCTTTGTTGATAGTTGTCCACAACTTCTTCATGCTTTATTGATTTTATTCATGTTCCTCCTCTTTTTTGTGATGTGATTTTGGAGGCTTCTTTTTCCTTCCTCAATCTTTCATTTTTTTGGAGAGGAGTTTTTTGCCTATGAGTTTTCTCCCTTTATTTGAGTATGAGATAATTTTCATTTGTTCATGGCTACCTCTTCAAGCATTTAGTTGTCGAGACCCATTATTTGCATTTTATGCATTCACATTTAGATTTGTTAGCTTCTCCCTAATTTACAATTAAGGGGGGTTGTTAGAGTAATTTAGTACTCTGGAGCTTAATAATACCTAAGTCATGTTCTTTTTAGGTTTCTCAAGTCATATTATGAGGGCACATGTCATGGTCTAATCTTATCCTCACCTAGGGTTTCCTTAGGGTTGCTTTATTTATCTTTTAGTTTTACCTTATAAGGACTAATTGTAAAATTATTTCATAATGGGTATTGATATGTTTGTATAATTAACATGATTCAACTTTTCAAATCACTTTTGTCCCAATAGCCTACTTTTCTCTATGTGTGTGATAGGTGTTTGATTTCAAGTGATCGGGGAGTTGTGGGCTCAAGGGATCAACTCCAACACATGTTAAGCATGAATATTCTTTTAATAATTTCTTAGATCAATTATAATAGCTGGTAAATGAAGGGGGGCATGAAATGACAACAACAATATATAGCCCAAAGCCATTGCAATATCCATCCCTATGAAGATCTAAAGACTTTTTCTATCCTTCTAATCTCCATTGTTCTCTTTTTGTAAACTCCTATCCCTTTTCATTATATTAACCACACACACCACCACACCCTGTCATCTCCCTTTGGTCTTATTTTTTAGACTAAAAATATTTGAACACAATGTCATATTTACAACAGCATTAGGTTGCACACTCCTTTTTTCCCTCTAGTGCTACTATCAAGGTTGAAATACACCGTTCTAATGGATTTATAGAGACAATGCCATATTTACAACAACATAAGGTTGGACACTCCTTTTTTCCCTCTAGTGCTACTATCAGAGTTGAAATATGTCATCCTAGTGAATTTATTAAGGTATTGTACCAAACAGCACACTCTTTTCTTATGCCCAACTTTATCTCAGAATATCTTAGATCCATAACATGGTGCGGGGAAATTAAGAAGAATCAAATATTTTTTTCATTGGTGAAATTTAATTCCATCAAGTACATAGATGCTAGTGCTTAGGCTCTATAGGTAATAGTGCTTGGCTCAAATAGGTTGTAGTTCTTAGTCTAAGTAGGTAGTAGTGTTAAGTCCTAGCAAGCAATAAGGTAAGTGAAAAAATATGGGGGACCAAAAAGTGCCACACAACTTTTTGGTCCCGTAGAAGGCATAATGTGAGCACATTTCCCTTCACAATAATAAACATAAACGATTGGATGGACACATTGTCGGAAAAAAGAAATTGAGTTGGCCTTCACTAGGTAAAGTAACTCATCTTGTACTCTGCATACTCCACTTATTTGAGTCACTCAAAGAAAACTCTTTCGTACTCCCAAGTTTCAATGTCAAAACAAGACAATTTATGTAAATGTGAAATGTCATAGGCACTCTAGATACATGTCTCATCCAGATTGTCTGTGTGCAATTCATTGATGTTGCAACATACTCTGCCTCTGTTATTGACTGTGATACACATGTTTGCTTCTTACTTGTCCAAGAAACCAATCTACCTCCAAGAAGAAAAGCTCCACCAGTAGTTCTTTTTTGGTCATCAAGATTGTTTGCCCAATCTGCATCAATAAACATTGAACCAAAGAGAAATCATTTTTATAAGGATACCATAGGCCATAGTGTTAGGGATTCAAGCAGATCCGAAGCAAATATGAACTAACAATTATATGCAGATTTAAATACAAAAGATAAAGAAATAAAACAGGACACAGATAACACAGAGATTTAACGTGGTTCACCCAAAATGGGTTACGTCCACCATACATAGCCATCCAACCTTTCTTATTATCCAACACAAATAGTACATCAATCTTACAATGCCTTAAGCATCCCAGCCGCTTATAACATCCATTTTAGGGCAACAAACAAAGTCGGCCTTTTTAGGGTTTTATTACAATGTCGGTTTTCATCAACAAAAAAATTGCAAAAAAAATATCCTGAGAATATGTGTTGAGTGTACAGTACTTTGTTGATCAGTCGCCACATATCAACACATAGTCTATTGTGCCTTTCAAGTACCCCGGCGAGAATATGTGCTGAGTGTACAGTACTTTACTGATCAGTCACCACAAATTAACACATAGTCTATTGTGCCTTTCAAGTACCAGAATATCCTTTTCACTGCTACCAAGTGAGTCTCCTTGGGATCTTTCTGAAATATAGCAACCAAACCAACATCATGTGCAATATCAGGCCTATTGTGAACAACATAATGCAACTTACCAATCATGGGCCTATATTCTTTTTCATCAATAGAGGGTGAATCATCTTGCTTAGACAGATTACAACCTGTCAGCATCAGAGTACCAATCGGTTTACAATCCTCCATGCCAAATGTTTTCAACACTTCCTTTACATACTTACTCTGACAGATAAATATTCCACCATCCAATTGTTGGACCTGCAACCCGTTGAAAAACTTAATTTCACCAATAAGAGACATTTAAAATTCTTTCTTCATATCCTCAGCAAACACCATACATAAATCATCATCACCTCCAAAAATTATATCATCTGCAAATACTTCAGCTATCAATACTTTGTCTCCATCAGTCTTAAGATATATGTTACTATCCTTCATCAACTTCTACTTCATGTTCTTCAACTTCTTCATCGCTCTCTTCATTTACTGGTCGAGTGCCTATTTCTGCATTGTTCAGCTCATAATTATTTTGTACCTCCAGTTAATAAACATAAGTTTATCTTCATCTTTATTAGGTTCAAATCTATTGATCTCATCAGATTTCTCAGAGATCTCATCTACCTTCACATTAGCACTCTCAATGATCTTTTTTGTTCTCCTGTTATAACATTTGAAAGACTTACTCTTTGTAGAGTAACCAAGAAAAATACCTTCATCACACTTTGCATCAAACTTTCCAGTGTAATCATCATGTTTCATGAAACATCTACTCCCAAAAATTTTAAAGTAACTTACAGTAGGATTCTTGCCATGCCATAATTCATAAGGTGTTTTGTTGTTATCTCTCTTGACAAGTACCCGGTTCAAAGTGTAAACAACAGTGCTAACTACTTCTCTCCAAAACATTTTAGATACTTCACCTTGAACCAACATGGTTCTAGCAGCTTCAACAATTGTTATACTCATCCTCTCTGTTATCCCATTCTATTGTGGAGTTCTAGGAGCTGACATTTGCCTCTTGATTTCCTGTTCATCACATAACTTCACAAATTCATCATAAGTAAATTCTCTACCCCGGTCATATCTTAAACATTTCAAATTATTCTTGGTTTCTTTCTCAACTAAAGCTTTGAATTCTTTGAATTTATTGAATTTATTGAATGCCTTTGACTTTTCTCTCAGAAAATTTACCCACATCATCTTGGAAAATCATCAATGAAAATCATGAAATATCTATCATCAAAATAACTCTTAGTTCTCATAGGACCACAAAGATCAGTATGAACCAAATAAAGAATATTTTTTGAAGAGAACGACTTACTCTTGAAAGATACAGAAGTCATCTTACCCATCTGACAATCTTTACATAACATATTATCTGGTTTAACAAGCTGGGGAAAACCTCTCACAATACTTGATTTACTAACCTTTATTAAATTGTCAAAATTAACATGACAAAATCTCTTGAACCATAACCAGTTGTCCTCAATCTTTGCCACCAAATAAATATTCACATTAGTAGTCAGATGAAAAAGATTACCTCTTGTCAGCTTTCCAGTAGTAATCAATTCTCCATTATTTCCAAGAATCCTACACACTCCACTTTTAAATTCTAGAAGATAACCCTTATCATTTAATTGACCAACACTCAAAAGGTTATGCTTTAATCCATCAACCCAAAAGACATCACCTGCATTGCTTTTTCCATTTAATGAAATAGTTCATTTACCATGCAGGGTGAGTTGTTACCAAATATCACTAAACCTCCATCAAATTCTTCAAGGGATAAGAACTTGTTTCTATCACTAGTTATGTGGTGTGACCAACCACTATCTATTATCCATTCATCATTGCTATCCATGTGAGACACAAATGCCTTTTCATCAATCGGATCTTCCTTCACAACAACAAAAAATATCTCCTCAATGTCACCATCTTTTGATTCTTCATCAGTCACACCTTCATCAACTGCAACATAGCAATGTTACTGCACTTTTCCTTTGAACTTCCTAAAATTCTCTTTCTTATCAGTGTTAGGAAAATTAGCAGCTATGTGTCCAATTTTATTGCAATAGAAACAGTTCAAGGGTAATTTACCTTTATACTTACCGGTTCCTTTAGTAAATCTTTTAGCCAATAGTGCCTCCATCAGATGGGTTTGAAACACTATTATCAAAGATGTTTAAAAGAAGATTCGGATGGGTTTGAAACACTATTATCAAAGATTTTTAACTCAAACGCAGTCAACTTTCCAATAAGAGAATCAAAAGTGACCCTATCTTTAGAGATAGATCTCAATTCTTGAATTGCAGAAACTCTAATAGCATATTGTGGTAGTAGAGTTCTAAGCATTTTACTAACAACAATATCATCATCAATCTTATCTCCAACACTGTTAATGCCACCTAAAACATCTTTAATCCTTTTCTCATATTGTGCAATGTTCTCGCCATTAGCCATTTTCATGTCATCAAATTTCCCTCTTAAACTTTCTTCTTTTTCTCTTTGAACATGTTCATCTCCTCCATAAATCAATTCTAATTTCTCCCATACCTCAAATGCAGTTTCTAATCCCTGAACATCTATATACTCAGAATCAGATTGTTGACATTTTTGATGATTGATACTGTGATTGTCATTGATGGACACACACTTGATTTGAGATCAATTTTTGTATGTATGATTTAAAGCTCAACCTGTATAGAAGAACCGCCTAAGAAGATCAAGCAAACAAAGAAAAATACAAAGAGTGAACCGGCATCATCTGCACCGGTAAATATTGATATTTCTTCTTACAAACCTTTGAAACATTGTCAAAGAACTATAAAGAATATTAGGCAAAAAGTGTTGAATGATTTAATTAATTATTTTGATGACTTCAATGATGATGAAAAGGAAGAAGTTGAATAGGAAATCATTAAGTATTTATGTGTTAATGACCAGTCGTCTTCAGAAATTAGATCTGAGACACCAGATTCTTTGTATAATTCTCTAGACAATAAATGGCACATTGCCATAGAAAAGGAACAGGAAATGAGGGAGGAAATATTTGCTCAACATTTTCCTGATGTATCAAATTCAGAACTTTTCGAAGTTATGAATAAATACAAAGGCCTCTTCTTCATGAGATGAAGAAGACTCCTGTTACTAGAAGGAAAGGTTCATGAAGTGATCAAAGATACACATACTCATGCTCAAGAAGCTCTTCAGATGCATCAAGTGGCTGGAGCCAATAGAAAAGCTGAGCAAGAACCGGAAACTGGCAAACCAGATGAGGTGTATAACAATGAAGAAGAACCGGTCACAGAACAAATGGACCCCATTGATGTTGATGCCTTAGATGGTGAAAATGTTACTCAGGATACACCATCAGAAGGAACAGGATAGGAAAAGAAGGTAGAAGAAGAAAAGAAGCAACAGGAAGCAGAAAAGAAGAAACGGGCAGATGAAGAGGATAAGAGAAAAGAGGAGAAAAAGAAGAAAGAGGAAGAGGATAAAAGAAAAGAAGAGGAGAAAAAGAGAAAAGAAGAGGAAAATAAGAAACAAGAGGAAGAGAGGAAGAAGAAGGAAGAGGAAAAGAAAGAAGAGGAGAAGCAGAAAGAGGAAGAGAAGAAACAAGAAGAGGAAAAGAGGAAGAAGGAAGAGGAGAAGAAGAAGGATGAAGAAGAGAAGAAGTGAAATGATGAAGAGAAGAGACAAGAAGAAGAGAAAAGAAAGAAAGAAGAAGAGGAGCAGAGGAAGGCTCAAGAAGACCAACAAAAAGCCAAGGACAAGGAAGCAGCGGAAAAGTGCACATAGGTGGAGACCCCAATGGGAACCGATAGTCAGGCTAAACTAGCTGACATTACCAGTCCTATTGACCTCCAGTCTGCAAATGAATTGGAGCTACTATAGAGCATTAACCTTTCTCAAGAGTGATTGGATGCTCTAAGGAGGAAAAAGGAGGAAGATGTTATCCAAACTACGGTGGAAACACTTACCAGTTTGATACCCGGTACGAACCTTCCCAGTACTGATTCACACTTGCACAATTGAAGCTCCTATGCATAGTTGTGGAAGACCAAGTACAAAGCCTGGAAGGGGTTGTAGAAGAAAATGCCAAGAAGGAACATCAAAAGGCTCTGGACACTACCTTGGTGAGAAAGTTAACAAAGCTCCGGTCTGATCTCCAAAAGGCACAAAAGGACATTAGAGATGCAATGAATGAGGGCAATCTACTACTCAGCAAGATTTGCCAACCTCATTTATTCTGTGATGATGTGCTCACTCAGAAGGACAAACTACAATCTGATATGCAGTCATTTATTAGCACCTTCAAGATGCCATATGATTGCTTTTCCATATATGGTCAAACTATTCACCGGTTTCAACTTCAGTCTGCAAGACTAGAAGCAGAGATAAGCAACCAGACACAAAATTTGCAGGAACTTCAACTGGTCCTACTGCCAAGACTGCAAATTCTCCAGAAATGCTATCTAAATCTTGATGCCCTAACAGTCACTCAAGAGATGAGCATGATAGATGCCATGGAAGAACAGGTCTCCCAGATGCAGACAGAGAAAGAGGTGCCTACCTCCCTACTTGGCTCATGGTCCTTATCCATGAAGCAATTTTTGTAGGACTTTAAATCAGTTTTTCACAAGTTTTACTCTTTACTGTCATAAACACTTATTATTTTAATACTAATGAAATAGGGGTTAGTCTGCAATACTTTTGTCATTGTTGGCAAAGGGGGAGAAGTATAAATCTGATATAAATTTTGAATGTTTTGATGTATACTTTCATGTTATTTATGTTAAGGAGTAGTACACATTGTATTTTCTGTAAAGGGATAGTGTATATGCTTAGGGGGAGTAATTTTGATTATGGCATATTTTTGTTGTAAAACACTTATATGTCAAAAGTTTCCTAAGTGTTGCCATCAATGCAAAAGGGGGAGATTGTTGGCATTTTTTATGATTGATGTTGTGATTGTCATTGATGGACACACACTTGATTTGAGATCACTTTTTGTATGTATGAGTTAAAGCTCAACCGGTATTTGTTCCAACTGGTATGATGTATTATAGTCTTTAGATATCAGTGTTTTGCAGAAAGTGTTTATCGATCTGAAGCGGTATGAAGACCCCAAGCGGTTCGAGGATCTCAAGTGGTACGAAGGAACGAAGCGGCACAACTCATATTTCCCAGCCTTCATTTTGTCAAACTGGCAATCGGTATTTTGCTTAAACCGGTATTTTGTATGAACCGGTAATACTCTGTGATGAGTTACCAACCAGCATTTTGTGATGAGTTACCATCCATCAATTGTTTGGCGGTGCAGACACTTTGGCGGCGCTTTTTGTGTCGTGTTACCAAATATTTCTAGATGCATTGAACCTAGGAAATTGTATTGTAATCCTATTGGACTGACATGAAATCAGATTCCTTGATAAGGACATCATGTCTAGGGTTTTAGGTTGTTGCTAGGGTTTAAGGTGCTTGATGAGTTTTTGTAAGGGTGAACATAGAAGAGAAGTTCAGATCTGTAAGAGAAGGCAAAGTGTTAATGTGTTGAAGACTGAAGTAATGTTGGAATGCATTAGGAATGAGCTATCAAGGATCTAACCAAGCAAGCTGTGTTATTTGCTAGATCACTCATTTGTTGATTACTCACATCTTCGACAAGTCTGAAGCCCTTAACCGGGTAGGCCCACAAATCCTTTTGTAAATCCTCTAAAAAGGTGGTTCACATCTGTGGATCTAAAATCCTCTAGCAATGTAGTCTTTAATCGGACTTATCTCCTAACAGAGATTGAGATTCCTAACAGGATCTATTCTGGTAAAGAACATTGTATAACCTTAACCGGTTTGGTTCCTATTATGCAGATAGTTACTTGTGAGTTTCATCTCACCATGGTTTTTCCCATTTGGGTTTCCACATCAAAATCTCTTGTGTTATGGTGTTTGTTCTTTTGTGGGTGAATGCATTATTTGCTATTTGGTTTGCATGTGTGCTAACCGGTTTGTTTGCTAAACTGTTTTACCGGTTTACTGGTAGTCTAGTAAAGTGTTTAAGTATAGTAATTTTTGGCATACTAATTTAGCCCCCACCCCCCCCCCCCCTCTTAGTATTCATCACAGATAATGTACTTACAATTGCTTCCAAGGCTTGAATGTTTTCTTGTTGTTCTTTAAGCTCATCTGGTGTCAAGGGGCTGGTAGTAGGAGCAACATACTTGTTCATCACATGATTCCAATACTGAGCACCCAAACCTTTAATGTATATCTTCATCTGGCCTTTCCATATCTGGTAGTTGTCCTTGGTAAACTTGGAACCCTCCTTCTTCATCATCTTTCTTCAGGATCTTTTCCTCAAGTTGTTAAGATTTCTGCACACAAAGGATTAATCCTCTTATACCAATTGATAATCTTAGAGGATCTGGTTAATACTGAGAGGGGGGTTGAATCAGTATTAACAATAAGTTCAAACTTGAAACTTGAACTTATAAAACTTCTTCAAATCAAACATAAACCAGTAATAAACTCTTTACCATTACCAATAATCACTAATAACCAATTGTTAAACTAGTTTATTAGAACATCTCATTAAGTGTTCATCAATATGCATAAACTTGAAGTAAAACATAACAACACATAAAAACATTCATGATATGGACACCATGTTTTTCACGTGGAAACCCAAATAGGGAAAAACCATGGTGGGAATTGGTACCCAAAAAAATTGTGCACTCTTTCGGAATGCACCCTGTTAGGAGCCTAGTCTGGTTAGAAGCTTACAATGATGCTCTTTTAGGAGCAGACCCTGTTAGGAGTCACTCAATTAAGGGATTTAGATGATGAGCCCTATTAGGAGCTTTGACCTATTAGGATCAACCTTGCAAGAGAATATAACACTCTGATATAGAGCTACTCGGTTAAGGGATATAAAATGTAAGTCCTATTAGGACCTACTCGATTAAGGGATTTTGACTGTTGCAATTGTTAGAGATCAATAGTGAATGATCTGGGTACAACACTTAACTTCTTGGTTGATCAGATCCAATTAAGCTCCAAATCTAGTATACTTTGGTAGATCTCATACTCTGGTTTGGTTTCACACTTTTCTCAAAAACCACCGATACCACAAACATCAACTGTACCAACATAAATAACCTTTTCAACTTAGTCAGCTACAAAACCCTAAGACTTACAACATAGATCATCACAGATCTTTTACAACTCATTACAGATCATCATTGATCATCATATGGATCATTACAATCAATTACAACTGTTGAATGATCATCTCATCTCGATCTGATATAAAGTCAAACCCTTAGAACACCCCACTAAGCACTTTGCATCTTCCCAATAAATTCTCTATCTAAACGCACCAAAACATCTTTCAAACACTTCACACGGTTTGTGTCGCATCATCACCAACATTTGAGCTTGCTGTAAATCACTGCCTTTGGACCAAAAATCATTACCAGTTAAGAGAATTCTTTATCGGTCCTTAAACACTCGCAAAAATACAATAGAAATCATAAACATGATTTTCAATAACCAAAACATGATGCAATTTCGGTTAGATACATATTACAATGATAAAAGTTTACATTCCAAACTGCAACACTTTAATCATCACAAATCACCAGATTAGATCAAAACATTCCTCGTTTACCGGTTAAGGTCCTAATTCTAAGTTCATTGTCTATAACACTAGTAAGGCATTTCTTGTAGACCAAAAGGACTTAGATGACAAAATATAATATAGTAAACATCAGTTGCCATCAATGACAACACAAATAACTGATCAAATTCATTCGATCATGTAATCTCAACCTCTTCATCACAATGTCATCACAAATAGTCCTTTACCAGTTCAGTCACCATTCTTGATCTGCATCAGTTATGCCAATCATGCGAACATTTTCCCCCTTTGGCATTGATGGCAACACCAACATAAACTCCAACATATGCAACTAAAATCATGTTGCTTGGTTCTGAAACTTCTCTGTTGTAGTTCACTCTTCTGCCAATTCACTCACTCTTCTTCACTTGGAACTGAATCTTCATTTCTTCTCCCCCTTTCTATTACAAATCTTCTCCTCCTTAGGCTAATATATTTCTTCTCCCCCTTTGACATCAATGCCAAAGGTGCATATGTATCGTCGGTCATCAAATATCATCTAAGTTGCTACCCCTACGGAGTAGCCACCATTTCATCAATCCTCAGTGAAAAAATATTTAGTAAGCCCACTGGATTGATGAATCTCTTGCATCTTAGTTCTTCTTATGTAGGGATCTGACGCCTAATGTACCACTGAGGTACTCAAAGGTAGTCTTCAGCAATGGTTTAGTAAAAATGTATGTTAATTGTTCTTTGTTTGTCACATACTCCATTCTAACTTGCTTCTCCTGGACTCTCTCCCTCAGAAAGTGATATTTCAATTCTATGTACTTTGTCCTTGCATGTAACAAAGGATTTTTTGAAATATTAATGGCACTTGCATTGTCAAAATAAATAGTTACCGATTCAGACATATCAAGTTTAAAACCTTTCAATACATGTCTCATCCAGATTGTCTACATGCAATTCATTGATGCTGCAACATACTCTGTCTCTGATGTTGACTGTGATACACATGTTTACTTCTTACTTGTCCAAGAAACCAATCTACCTCAAGAAGAAAAGCTCCACCGATAATGCTTTTCCGGTCATCGACATTGCCTGCCCAATTTGCATCAATAAACACTTCGAAAGAGAAATCATTTTTATAAGGATACCATAGGCCATAATCTATTGTGCCTTTCAAGTACCAAAATATCCTTTTCATCGCTACCAAGTGAGTCTACTTTGGATCCTTCTGAAATATAGCAACCAAACCAACATTATATGCAATATCAGGCCTAATGTGAACAACATAATGCAACTTACCAATCATGGACCTGTATTCTTTTTCATCAATACAGGGTGAATCATCTTGCTTATAAAGTTTACAACCTATCACCATCAGAGTACCAATTGGTTTAAAATCCTCCATACCAAATGTTTTCAACACTTCCTTTACATACTTACTCTAAAGGGTAAATATTCCACCATCCAATTGTTGGACCTACAACCCATTGAAAAACTTAATTTCACCAATAAGAGACATTTAGAATTCTTTCTTCATCTCCTCAGCAAACACCATACATAAATCATCATCACCTCAAAAAATTATATCATCTACAAATACTTCAGCTATCAATACTTTGTCTCCATCAGTCTTACGATATATGTTATTGTCCTCACTGCTATGCTAGAATCCTATCTTGATTAGGTGTGCATGCAATCTTTCAAACCATGCTCTCGGTGTCTTCTTCAATCCATAGAGTTCCTTATGCAACTTGAAAACCATATCTTTATCCTCAGTTAAAGCAAATCCATCTCGTTGTTCTATGTATACTTCATCCTCAAAGATGCCATTAAGAAAAGCAAATTTAACATCCATCTGGTAGACCTCAAATCCTTTAAATGTAGCATAAGCAAGTAACATTCTTACTCCTTCCAATCTCGCCACTGGTGCAAAGGTTTCTCCATAGTCTTCTCCTTCTTCTTGTGCATAGCCTTTGCATACCAACCTTTCTTTATTCCTCACAAACTTGCCTTCTTCATTCAACTTGTTTCTAAAGACCCATTTAGTGTCAATCACATTCTTGTCTTCTGGTCTAGGAACAAGTATCCATGTCTTGTTCTTCTCAATCCGATCCAATTCCTCATTCATGGCATTAATCCAATCATCATCCTTCAATGCCTCTCTTACTGTTTTAGGCTCTATAGTTGAAATCAGACGTGAGTTTTCTCTGATTTTATTTCTTGTTTCTACACCAACATTTTTATCTCCTATAATTTGTTCTTTAGAGTGATTCAATCTGACATATCTTTGTATTACCGGTTCTGGTGATGTGCCTTCTGCTTCATGCTCTTCAACTTCTCCATCGCTCTATTCATTTACCGGTAAAGCACCTATTTCTGCATTGTTCTGCTCATCGTTCTTTTGTACCTCCGGTTCAATAAACACAAGTTTATCTTTATCTTTCTCAGGTTCAAATCTAATGGTCTCATCAGATTTCTTAGAGAGCTCATCTACCTTCACATTAACACTCTCAATGATCTTTTTTTGTTCTCTTGTTATAACATTTGAAATCCTTACTCTTTATAGAGTAACCAAGAAAAATACCTTCATCACACTTTGCATCAAACTTTCCAGTGTAATCATCACGTTTAATGAAACATCTACTTCCAAAATTTTTAAAGTAACTTACAGTAGGATTCTTGCCATGCCATAATTCATAAGGTGTTTATTTGTTACCTCTCTTGACAAGTACCCGGTTCAAAGTGTAAACAACAGTGCTAACTTCTTCTCTCCAAAATATTTTTGGTACTTCACCTTAAACCAACATGGTTCTAGCAGTTTCAATAATTGTTATATTCATCCTCTGTGATATCCCATTCTGTTGTAGAGTTCTACGAGCTGACATCTGCCTCTTGATTCCCTGTTCATCACCTTCACAAATTCATCAGAAGTAAATTCTCTACCCTGGTCAGATCTTAAATATTTCAAATTCTTCCTGGTTTCTTTCTCAACTAAATCTTTGAATGCTTTGAATTTATTGAATTTATTGAATGCCTTTAACTTTTCTCTTAGAAAAGTTACCCATGTCATCTTGGAAAAATCATCAGTGAAAATCATGAAATATCTATCACCAAAATAACTCTTAGTCCTCATAGGACCACAAAGATCAGTATGAACCAAATCAAGAATATTTTCTGAGGAGAATGACTTACTCTTGAAAGATAGATAAGTCATCTTACCCATCTGACAATCTTTACATAACACATTATTTGGTTTAACAAGCTGGGGAAAACCTCTCACAATACTTGATTTACTAACCTTTATTAAATTGTAAAAATTAACATGACAAAATCTCTTGTGCCATAACCAGTTGTATTCAATCTTTGAGACCAAAAAATTATTCACATTAGTATTCAGATGAAAAATGTTACCTCTTGTCTACTTTCTAGTAGCTTTCAATTCTCAATTATTTCCAAGAATCCTGCACACTCCACTTTTAAATTCTAGAAGATAACCCTTATCATTTAATTGACCAACACTCAAAAGGTTATGTTTTAATCCATCAACCCAAAAGAAATCATTTGCATTTATTTTTCCATTTAATGAAATAGTTCCTTTACCTTTAACCATGCAGGGTGAGTTGTTACCAAATATTACTATACCTACATCAAATTCTTCAAGGGATAAGAACTTGTTTCTATCACTGGTCATGTGGTGTGAGAAACCACTATCTATTATACATTCATCACTGCTATCCATGTGAGACACCAATGCCTTTTCATCTGTCAGATCTTCCTTCACAGCAACAAACACTATCTCCTCATTGTCATCATCTTCTAATTCTTTATCAGTCACACCTTCATCAACTGCAACATAGCAATGTTTCTGCCCTTTTCCTTTGAACTTCCTGAACTTCTCTTTCTTATCAGTGTTAGGATAATTAGTAGCTATGTGTCCAATTTTATTGCAAGAGAAACACTTCAAGGGTAATTTACCTTTATACTTACTGGTGCCTCTAGGAAATCTTTTAGCCAATAGTGCCTCAAGTTCCATCAGATGATCTTAATTATCATCCTCACCTCTGTTACTGCCATGACTAGACCTATATTCATGATTATGACAAATATCATTTCCTTTCCTAATAGATGTACCGGTAACATAAGCTTTAAAAGCATATTCGGATGGTTTTGAAACACTATTATCAAAGATGTTTAACTCAAACGCAGTCAACTTTCTAATAAGAGAATCAATAGTGACTTTATCTTTAGAGATAGATCTCAATTCTTGAATTGCAGAAACTCTAACAAAGTATTGTGGTAGGAAAGTTCTAATAATTTTACTAACAACAATATCATCATCAATATTACCTCGAGCACTCTTAATGCCACCTACAACCTCTTTAATCCTTTGACCATATTGTGCAATGTTCTCACCATTAGCCATTTTCATGTCATCAAATTCCCCTCTTAAACTTTCTTCTTTTGCTCTTTGAACATGTTCATCTCCTCCATATATCAATTATAAATTCTCCCATACCTCAAATGCAGTTTATAATTAAGGGATTTTGACTGCTACAATTGTTAGAGATCAATAGTGAATTATCTAGGTACAACACTTAACTGCTTGCTTGATTAGATCCAATTAAGCTCCAAATCTAGTACACTCTAGCGGATCTCATACTCTGTTTCGGCTTGACACTTTTCTCAAAAACTACCGACACCACAAACATCAACTATACTGACATAAATAACCTTTTCAACTTAGTCGATTACAAAACCCTAAGAATTACAACACAAATAATCATAGATCTTTTATAGCTCATTATAGATCATCATTAATCATCATATGGATCATTACAATCAATTAAAAATCAATTGCAACTGTTGAATGATCATCGCATCTTGATCTAATATAAAGTCAAACCCTTAGAACACTCCACTAAGCAGTTTGCATCTTCCCAAGAAATTCACTCTCCAAACGTACCAAAACATCTTTCAAACACTTCACACGGTTTGTGTTACGTCATCACCAACATTTTTACTTGATGTAGATCACTTCTTTTGAACCAAAAATCATTACCGGTTAAGAGAATTATTTACCAGTCCTTAAACCCTAGTAAAAATACAACAGAAATCATAAACATGATTTCTGATAACCAAAACATGATACAGTTCCGGTTAGATACATATTACAATGATAAAAGTTCACATCCAAACTGCAACAATTTAATCATTACAAATCGCCAGATCATATCAAAACATTCCTCATTTACCAGTTAAGGTCCTAATTCTAAGTTCATTGTCTATAATACTAGTAAGTCATTTCCAGTAGACCTAAAAGATTTAGATGACAAAATACAATATAGTAAACATCAGTTGCCATCAATGACAACACAAATAACTGATCAAAGTCATTCGATCATGCAATCTCAACCTCTTCATCATAATGTCATCACAAACAGTCCTTTACCAGTTCAGTCACGATTCTTGATCTGCATCAGTTATGCCCATCATGCGAACATTCTCTCCCTTTGGCATTGATGGAAACACCAACATAAACTCCAACATATGCAACTAAAATCATGTTGCTCGGTTCTGAAACTTCTCTGTTGTACTTTACTCTTTTGTCGGTTCACTCACTCTTCTTCACTTGGAACTAAATCTTCATTTCTTCTCCCCCTTTCTATTACATATCTTCTCCTCCTTAGGCTAATATATTTATTCTCCCCCTTTGACAGCAATGTCAAAGGTGCATATGCATCGTCAGTCATCAAATCTCATCTAAGTTTCTCCCCCTACGGAGTAGCCACCATTTCATCAATCCTCAATGAAAAATATTTAGTAACCCCACTTGATACATCTCCTGCATCGTAGTTCTTCTTGTGTAGGGATTTGACCCCTGATTTACCTCTGAGGTACTCAAAGGTAGTCTTCGGCAATGGTTTAGTAAAAATGTAAGTTAAATGTTCTTTTCTTGTCACATACTCCATTCTGACTTGCTTCTCCTAGACTCTCTCCCTCAGAAAGTGATATTTCAATTGTATGTGCTTTGTCCTTTCATGTAACAAAGTATTTTTTGAAATATTAATGACACTTGCATTGTCACAATAAATAGTTACCGATTCAGACATATCAAGTTTAAAACCTTCTAATACATGTCTCATCCAGATTGTCTGCGTGCAATTCATTGATGCTGCAACATACTCTATCTCTACTATTGACTGTGATACACATGTTTTCTTCTTACTTGTCCAAGCAACCAATCTACCTCCAAGAAGAAAAGCTCCACCGGTAGTGCTTTTCCGGTCATCAACATTGTCTGCCCAATCTGCATCAGTAAACACTTCCAAAGAGAAATCATTTTTATAAGGATACCATTGGCCATAATCTATTGTGCCTTTCAAGTATCGGAATATCCTTTTCACTGTTACCAAGTCAGCCTACTTGGGATCCTTCTCAAATATAGAAAGAAAACCAACAACATGTGAAATATCAGGCCTACTGTGAACAACATAATGCAACTTACCAATCATGGACCTGTATTATTTTTCATCAATAAAGGGTGAATCATCTTGCTTAAACAATTTACAACCTATCACCATCGGAGTACCAACCGGTTTACAATGCTCCATGCAAAATGTTTTCAACACTTATTTTACATACTTACTCTGACAGATAAATATTCCACCATCCATTTGTTGGACCTGAAACCCAATGAAAAACATTATTTCACCAATAAGAGACATTTCAAATTCTTTCTTCATCTCCTCAGCAAACACCATACATAAATCATCATCACCTCCAAAAGTTATATCATCTACCAATACTTCAACTATCAATACCTTCTCTCCATCAGTCTTAAGATATATGTTAATATCCTCACTGGTACGCTAGAATCCTATCTTGATCAGGTGTGCATGAAATCTTTCAAACCATGCTCTCAGTGTCTGCTTCAATCCATGCAGTGCCTTATGTAATTTAAAAAACCATATCTTTATCCTTAGTTAAACCAAATCCATCCAGTTGTTCTATGTACACTTCTTCCTCAAGGATTCCATTAAGAAAAGTAGATTTAACATCCATCTGGTAGACCTTAAATCCTTTAAATGCAGCATAAGCAAGTAACATTCTTACTCCTTACAACCTCGCCACCAGTGCAAAGGTTTATCCATAGTCTTATCCTTCTTCTTGTGCATATCCTTTGCATACCAACCTTGCTTTATTCCTCACAACCTTGCCTTCTTCATTCAACTTGTTTCTAAAGACCCATTTAGTGTCGATCACATTCTTGTCTTTTGATCTGGGAACAAGTGTCCATGTCTTGTTCTTCTCAATCTGATCCAATTCCTCATTCATGGCATTAATCCAATCATCATCTTGCAATGCCTCTCTTACTATTTTAGGCTATATAGTTGAAATCAGATAGGAGTTTTCTCTGATTTTCCTTCTTGTTTGTACACCAACATTTTTTATCTCCTATAATTTTTTCTTCTAAGTGATTCAGTCTAATATATCTTGGTATTACCAGTTTCGATGTTGTGCCTTCTGCCTCATGTTCTCCATCGTTCTTTTCATTTACCGCTCGAGCACCTATTTCTACATTGTTCTGCTCATCATTCTTTTGTACCTCTGGTTTAATAAACACAAGTTTATCTTCATCTTTCTCAGGTTCAGATCTGCTAGTCTCATCATATTTCTTAGAGAGTTCATCTACCTTCACATTATCACTCTCAATGATTGTTTCTGTTCTCTTGTTATAACATTTGAAAGCCTTACTCTTTGTAGAGTGACCAATAAAAATACCTTCATCACACTTTGCATCAAAATTTCCAGTGTAATCATCACGTTTAATGAAACATCTACTCCCAAAAAATTTAAAGTAACTTATAGTAGGAGTCTTTCCATGCCATAATTCATAAGGTGTTTTGTTGTTACCTATCTTGACAAGTACCCAATTTAAAGTGTAAACAACAGTGCTAACTTCTTATCTCCAAAACATTTTCGATACTTCACCTTGAATCAACATGGTTCTAGAAGCTTCAACAATTGTTCTATTCATCCTGTTTGCTATCCCATTCTGTTGTGGAGTTCTAGGAGCTGACATCTGCCTCTTGATTCCATGTTCATCACAGAACTTCACAAAGAAGTAAATTCTCCACCCTGGTCAAATCTTAAACATTTCAAATTCTTCCCCGTTTCTTTCTCAACTAAAGCTTTGAATGCTTTGAGTTTACTGAATGCCTCTGACTTTTCTCTCAGAAAATTTACCCACACCATCTTGGAAAAATTATCATTGAAAATCATGAAATATCTATCATCAAAATAACTCTTAGTTCTCATAGGACCACAAAGATCAGTATGAACCAAATCAAGAATATTTTCTGAGGAGAATGACTTACTCTTGAAAGATAGATAAGTCATCTTACGCATCTGACAATCTTTACATAACACATTATCTGGTTTAACAAGATGGGGAAAACCTCTCAAAATACTTGATTTACTAACATTTATTAAATTGTCAAAATTAACATGACAAAATCTCTTGTGCCATAACCAGTTATCTTCAATCTTTTCCACCAAACAAATATTCACATTAGTATTCTGATGAAAAAGATTACCTCTTGTCTGCTTTCTAGTAGCAATCAATTCTCCATTATTTCCAAGAATCTTGCACACTCCACTTTTAAATTCTAGAAGATAACCCTTGTCATTTAATTGAATAACACTCAAAAGGTTATGCTTTAATCCATCAACCCAAAAGACATCATCTGCATTGCGTTTTCCATTTAATGAAATAGTTCCTTTACCTTTAACCATTTAGGGTGAGTTGTTACCATATCTTACTATACCTCTACCAAATTGTTCAAGGGATAAGAACTTGTTTCTATCATTGGTCATGTGGTGTGAACAACCACTATCTATTATACATTCATAACTGCTATCCATGTGAGACACCAATGCCTTTTCATCAGTTGGATCTTCCTTCACAGCAACAAACACTATCTCCTCATTGTCTTCAACTTTTGATTCTTCGTCAATCACACCTTCATCAACTGCAACATAGCAATGTTTCTGCCCTTTTCCTTTCAATTTCCAGAACTTCTCTTTCTTATCAGTGTTAGGACAATTAGTAGCTATGTGTCCAATTTTATTGCAAGAGAAACACTTCAAGGTTAATTTACCTTTATACTTACCAATGCCTCTAGGAAATCTGTTAGCTAATAGTGCCTCAAGTTCCATCAGATGATCTTAATTATCATCCTCGCCTCTACTACCGCCATGACAAGACCAGTAGTCATGATTATGACAAATATCATTTCCTTTCCTAATAGATGTACCGGTAACAGAAGCTTTAAAAGAACATTCAGATGGTTTTGAAACATTATTATCAAAGTTGTTTAACTCAAACACAGTCAACTTTCCAATAAGAGAATCAATAGTGACTTTATCTTTAGAGATAGATCTCAATTCTTGAATTGTAGAAACTCTAATAGCATACTGTGGTAGGAGAGTTCTAAGCATTTTACTAACAACAATATCATCATCAATCTTACCTCCAACACTCTTAATGCCACCTACAACCTCTTTAATCCTTTGACCATATTGTGCAATTTTCTCACCATTAGCCATTTTCATGTCATCAAATTTCCCTCTTAAACTTTCTTCTTTTGCTCTTTGAACATGTTCATCTCCTCCATAAATCAATTCTAATTTCTCCCATACCTCAAATGCAGTTTCTAATCCATGAATTTCTATATACTCAGAATCAAATAAAGTAATTACAATTGCTTCCAAGGCTTGAATGTTTTCTTGTTGTTCTTTAAGCTCATCTGGTGTCAAGGGGCTAGTAGTAGGAGGAACATACTTGTTCATCACATGATTCCAATATTGAGCACCCAATCTTTAAATGTATACCTTCATTCGGTCTTTCCATATCCGGTAGTTGTCCTTGGTAAACTTGGGACCCTCCTTCATCAACTTTCTTCAGGATCTTTCCCTCAAGCTGTTTATATTTCTACACATAGAGGACAAATGCTCTGATACCAATTGATAATCTTAGAGGATCCGTTTAATACTGAGAGGGGGTTTGAATTGGCATTAACAATAATTTCAAACTTAAAACTTGAACTTATAAAACTTCTTCAAATCAAACATAAACCAGTAATAAACTCTTTACCATTATCGACAATCACTAATAACCAACTGTTAAACCGGTTTATCAGAACAACTCATTAAGTGTTCATCAATATGCATAAACTGAAAGTAAAACATAATAGCTCATAAAAAAATTCACCATATGAACACCATGTTTTTCATGTGGAAACCTAAATAGGGAAAAACCACGATGGGAATTGGTGCCCACAAAAAATGTGCACTCTTTCCGAACATGCCCTGTTAGGAGCAGACCCTGTTACGAGTCATTTGGTTAAGGGATTTAGATGATGAATCCTTTTAGGAGCTTTGACCTAAGGATTTAACACTCTGGTATAGAGAAACCCGGTTAAGGGATTTACAATGTAAGGCCTATTAGGACCTACCCGGTTAAGAGATTTTGATTGCTGCAATTGTTAGAGAACAACAGTGAATGATCTGGGTACAACACTTAACTGCTTTCTTGATCAGATCCAATTAAGCTCCAAATATGTTACACTCTGGTAGATCTTATACTCTGGTTCAACTTCACACTTTTCTCAAAAACCACCGACACCACAAACATCAACTGTACCGACATAAATAACCTTTTCAACTTAGTCGGTTACAAAACCCTAAGACTTACAACATAGATCATCACAGATCTTTTATAGGTCATTACAAATCATCATTGATCATCATATGGATCATTACAATCAATTACAAATCAACTACAACCATTGAATGATCATCGCATCTCGATCTCATACAAAGTCAAACCCTTAGAACACTTCGCTAAGAACTTTGCATATTCCCAAGAAATTTTCTCTCCAAACGCGCCAAAACATATTTCAAACACTTCACGCGGTTTGTGCCACATCATCACCAACATTTTATAGGTCATTACAAATCATCATTGATCATCATATGGATCATTACAATCAATTACAAATCAACTACAACCATTGAATGATCATCGCATCTCGATCTCATACAAAGTCAAACCCTTAGAACACTTCGCTAAGAACTTTGCATATTCCCAAGAAATTTTCTCTCCAAACGCGCCAAAACATATTTCAAACACTTCACGCGGTTTGTGCCACATCATCACCAACATTTGAACTTGATGTAGATCACCGCCAAACCAAAAATCATTACTGGTTAAGAGAATTTTTTACCAAGCCTTAAACCCTAGCAAAAATACAACAAAATTCATAAACATGATTTCTGATAACCAAAACATGATGCGGTTTTGGTCATATACATATTACAATGATAAAAGTTCACATTCCAAACCACAACACTTTAATCATCTCCAATCGCCAAATTAGATCAAAACATTCCTCGTTTATCGGTTAAGGTCTGAATTCCTAGTTCACTATCTATAATACCGGTAAGGCATTTACGGTAGACCAAAAAGACTTAGATGACAAAATATAACATAGTAAACATTAGTTGCCATCAATGACAACACAAATAACTAATCAAAGTCATCCGATCATGCAATCTCAATCTCTTCATCACAATGTCATCACAAACAGTCCTTTATCGGTCCAGTCACCATTCTTGATCTGCATCAGTTATGCCAATCATGCCAACACCCCCTCCCTCCTCTGCCTTGATGGTACTACCTGCTCATACTTGGCCCTATACCATCCCGCTTGATGAGATAGAGCCTCTATCTCGGCCATTTGTCTCTTTAGCATACCTGCCAGTATCTCCCCCCCTCCTCTGCTGCTCGATCCTTCCTATCTCTTGGCCTCATCCCTCTCCCTTTGATAGTTGGCCACTGTCTCCTCTGTCCTCCGTTGAGAGTACTCCATCACCTCTCTCGCAGCTATAGTTGCATCCCTCTCTCGGAGGAAACTGTCCCTCTCTACTTGTAGTTGTTCCCTGGCACTCTCTGTTGTGTCCCTCTCCTGGAGGAGCCTATCTTTATCTATCTGCAGCTGTCTCCTAGCCCTCTCTACAACATCTCTCTCCTCGTGTAGTCCTTCTCTCTCCCTATGCAGGTTGTCTCTCTCTATAGTGACACCCTGTAGTCTGTGCTCTAACCTCCTTAGTGCCTCATCGAGGGTGCGAATATGTGTCGCCTGGTCTGGTGATTCTTCAGACCCCTCTCCCCTCTCATCCCTCTTGTCTATCCTGGCGGGTATCGGTCTTACTGAGCTCCTACCTCTGGCCTTCCCCTCCTCCTCTGATCCCCCTATCTCTGCCTATGGTGATGAGTCCAAATCCATGGGTGTTGTCTCCTCTCCCACCTCTCTCCTCTCCTCTCTCCTCTCCTTTGCTTTCCTCTGAGACCCTGCTATTGATCTGGACCTTGTCTGAAACACACGCTCTTCCACTGTCTCGGCTGGTCATCTGGTTGGCTGATAGTGTCCAATCCTACTCCCCCTGGCTAGTGGCTATGTCCTCCTCTCTGCGAGTGGTGCCAATCCCAATCTCCCGACTGGCCTGGGTCTAGCCTCCACCCACCACTCTCTATAAGTTGTTGTGACCCCTACATCTGCAGGTCCCCCTCGTGGATCCCATGTAACTGGAGCCATCCGAGTCCACGTGGAAATGATACCTGCTCTATCCTGTACTGAGGACCCAAACTCTACCACTCTCTCTCGGGTGGTACGTCAGAATCTATGTGGTGTTGCACCTACATCCTATACCTGCCCAAACTATCATTGCAGTCGGTCCAGACGATACATCTCGATCAACCACTCCCACCTCCCAACGATGTATCCCGTTGTCATCATGTACGACATGTGTCACTGATCCTCTGGCCATGGAGTGATCCCCATATATGGTCTCCATGTGATAGCATCTATTGTCAATCTATCAAGCGTCTTCCTCCAATGGTTAATATCATCAATAACCTCGTATCTCAACGTTCCCCTCTAGCTGAATGCCACGGGCTCGGCTGGTTCCCTATCCAATCTGGGCACTAGTCACGTGACAACAATATGCTCCCATGCCCATACCTGTAAGAGTGTGAAAATTTTTAATCCCCTTCCCGGATGATGTACAATCTCATGGAGCTCTGTGTATAGCTCCATCAGAACCAAGGTACCCCAAGCCATAGGTCTCTCGTTGCTATCCACTGCCTCTACAACCACTGGGATCATCCCCAGTACGATAGGCCTCTTGCCACGATCTAGAATGATGTAGCTAATAACAAGTGCACAGATATAGATGTATATCAATCTATCTGGCGGTGCTTGTGTCGCCGCATGCTCCAGTGATAGCATCCTCCAATGCAAGGGAAACTCTCCTCCAGTTAGGAGTCTGACGACCTCCACCTGCTCGATCCTCCTCGCAATACGCCAAACTCCTCGTATCGGCAGTCTCATGATCTGATATACGTCTTCAGGAGTCACAGTCATCTCATCTATAGGCAAGTGGAAGGTAGAGGTCTCGCTCCTCCATCGCTCTATCAATGTTGTTAGCATCGTCATATGTGACCGAATGTGTGGCATCCACACCACATAGCCCAGCCCTATCGCATCGACGTGTGCCCGCTCTGCATCACTTATCTCCTCTCTGAGCCTCAGTACCCTGAGATATCTCTCGCGGCTCATAAGAATGTCCACACTCCACTGCACGTCAAGCAAACAACACCTTATCATTCCTTTGCCTTTATTTTCCCCAGCCCCTCATTCGCCTTTTTGGCAACTTGCTTTCCCTTCTTCGATGAATAAGTGTTTTTCATCGGCCCATCTATCAGTCCCTTTTGTGAGACCACGTCTACCCATGGGGAAAATTTTCTTTTTCCCGCTCCCATCTTTTTCTTTTTCTTCTTCGCCCCCTTTCTTTCCGTGTGGCCCTCTGTGCACAGGTTTGTGCCCCCACGTCGGGGGGTTTGCACCCTGGTGTCAGCGGGGAAGCGCCCTCATGCCTGTGGGGTTGCACACCCGCATTAGCAGGGATGCACCCCCACGTTAGCAGGGTTGCACACCCGCGTTAATGGGGATGAACCCCCATGTTAGCGGGCTTGCGCCCCCACATCGTAGGGTTGCCCCCCACGTTTGCCCCCCTTGTTCCCCCCCCCCTCCCCCGCAAACACTGATTTGCTCAAAATAGAAAAAATTCCAAAATTCGTGAAAAATTTAACAAAGAGCTTGTTTTTTAGAACATACCTCTTAATCTGGTCTCCCGTGCCACCTCACGTTCCGCACCATGTCCATTTGGTGCCTCGGTCTCACCCGTTCCGCCATCTTACCTTCACTAGGTTTTCTTCTCCAAAGCTCTTTTTTCTGAAAATGAGCATGCACGAATGAATTTCAAAAAGCACTTTTTTGCCTTATATAGTGCATTTTTAGCTCTTTTCTTCGCCTTGCGCCCCCATAAAATTGTTTTGAGCATATCTCCTTCCCCAGACCTCCTTTTGAGGTGTTATTTTCACCTGTTGGTTCAGTTTTTTGTACCCTTTCTTTTTGTTGGTTGGAGCAATGTCTTTTTCAAGATGCCACCTGGGCCCCTTTTTTCCCGTGCACCCTCTCGAGGGGGCACCCCTTCCATCGTCCTTCGTTGTCAGTCGGGCTTGGGGAATTTTTTTCGCTTCCTCGCTCTCGGGTATTTTATTTTTCTTCGCACTGACGCTATTTTAGCACCACCACAAAGAGGGGAAAAATGTAGACACCTAAATTTGACTAATTAATTTAATCAAATTTAAATCCCTTTCCTCTGATTAATTAATTTCCCTATCCCCTTTCCTCCAATTAATTAATTCTTAATTAATTAATCCCCCAATCCTACTCCTCTAATTAATTAATGTCCATTTTCCCCCTTTTGATTAATTAATTTAATTAATCAATGCCCCTTCTTTCCCAATACCATGAAATAATTAAATCAGTTAATTTAATTAATTCTCTATCACATTTGAGTACATGGCTCCTAACTTTAACCCCCCATCTAACCTAACCCTTATCATAACCAACCCTAACCTAGTCATCCTCCAAACCTCCCAACCAACCCTATCTATCCTAACCTCCCCCAACCTAGTCATCCTCCAAACCTCCATATGTGCACATCCTAACCTCTTTTCCCCCTTTTTGGGGAAAATATCCTATTTTGGGTGGCTTTGCCCAAAATAGACATGGAACACATGTCACTCTTTCCCCTCTAGTTGAGCCAATTGTCCCCTTTGAGGACAAGTGTCTCCTCTTCACACCCCCTCTCCTTCCTCTCATCTTCTATATAAACCATCCATTTTCTATGCAAAGGATACACTTTTCATTCACTTGCATCATTACTTTGTCGAAATCACTACTCGTCCTCATTATTACTTTCATATTCACTCATATTTGCATCCATGGAGCATAATCGAACATCCGTTGACATCATGAGCACACATCAAATCCTGGAATAAGCGAATCAAAGCGAGGATATTGGTTTGCATTGCTTGTCATTTGTGTTCTTCATTTTGATTTTAACATTCTTATCTCGAAGTGTCGAGTTTAATGGTTTGTTTGGTTGTTTTCTTTGTTATTTCAATTGTTTAGTTTAACACGCACATTTTTCCCCCACATAGTATCGTGTGTTGATATACATGTGATGTTATGGATGACAGATGTATTTGATTTTGACACATAAGTTAAATTACATGATGATATAATGCACATGTATTGCTTCATTTGTTGGTTTATGGACTAACCCTACTAATGTGAAATTGAATGTGAATGGATGTTGTTACAATGTCAAAGACGAAAACATGGGCAAGGTATGGGTGTTTAGCCGATTGAAATCAATGAATATGAAGGAATCTTGCACACACCGCATAGTTTTATTCATTCTTGCATTGCATAATAATGGTCAAGCATGACTGCGAGTTTATATTTTTTGTTTGATCGAAAATTAAAAAAACAGTTAGTCTATATGTGTTTAAATATGTTAATTTGATTTCAATAAATGAATATTATGAAAAATTAAAAAAGATATAAGTCTTCTTATTTGATAATGAATTTTCTTTTAATATATAATTTAAAATAATGAAAGCTATTATTGCGTTATTTATTAATGAAAAACTAAATGAGTAATTATTATAAATTAAATGTATAAATTAAAATGTGTTATTTCATTATTATTTGTAAATTAAATAAATAAATATTAATATTTATTATATTTACATTTAAACCTAAACTTAGTTCTTTATATAAAAAATATATTTTTTAATATTTTTATTTTTATTTTAATATATTCATTTTTATTTTAAAGTGTATATATATATATATATATATATATATATATATATATATATATATATATATATATATAATTTTAAAAGAATGAAAAATAAATAAAATAAGAAACTAAAATTTTATTGTTTTTTTTTAATAAAAATATACTTTAGTTTACTTAGTAGAGTAAGATTTTATTTAGTAGAGTAAGATTTTAATATTATTTGCTGACTTTTATCTTTGTTTTTAGAAATGCAAGATAAATATGTATGTTTGCATACCAATTATATGCATGCACAAGTAGATTGTGTATGCAAATTATGATTATATTTAAACAATATATTTAAACAAATCATTTAATTATTTTATAAATGGTTGTCAATCTAAAGTTATGATATATAGTTTAATATTTTTGTTAGAATGATGTATGCAAATCTGAAAATGTTTATGTGTTTATGCTTGTTGTTGATTGCAATATTAATGGCTAAAAAATACATTTGTTTGTTTTGGAACTATAATTTTATTTTATTCTTGGTTATAATCATGGTGTCCATGTGTGCATATATACACATATAATATATTTCTTCGTTTATGAATATGGATTTTTTTCATTGCATTACTTGAAATTTACATTTTAGGAATTTATTAAAAAATTACTAAAAATAGGGAAATCAATGCACACAAATGATTTGTATGAGATTTTTCTTTTAAGAAAAATTGGTAAATTGAACTAGTCAATAATGTATGCAAGTGAATGAAAAATGCATGTTTTTCTATGTATTTCAAGCTATGTTAAAATTTCCTTGCTATTCATGCAAGCTATGGTGTTAAATTAGAGAAATATTGTCTTCATGAGTGTTTTTGGAAAGTTTACCTTTTGGGATGGGTACGGAATATGGGGTTATAGGAGCATAGATTTATTTTTTCCAATTCTACTTTTATTTTACTGTATATGGTATATGCTTGGCCAAGCTACTTTAGGCCATTGAAATAAATGGATTTATTTATATATATTGCTCATTGCTATATCCTATATTCGATTATAGCATGTTCTTGTATGATACGATTATGCATGTAGATAATATCAGGCATGCACTAGATTCCCTCATGTTCACAGATTCCTTTTTGTTAAGCATTTTGTGCAAGGTTAGCGGGTTCTTCATATCAGGAAGAACTCTCAAGGGAACCGTAAGCTTTGTGGATGGGTGGAAAAAGAACCTTGACTATGTTTTTGTCTTTGATTGCAAAAGATCATTGGATTGGACTATTAGAGATCCCAGTGTTTGCACACTTCACTTGCACTCTTAATTGTATTATTTGGCTTCTTGGCGATGGACGGCCTAAGTCAATTATTGTACCATGTTTAAACATGTACTTATGGTTCTTGATTTGGATATTATGATGCGTGATGATGTAGCATGTATTGAGATATTGCTCATTAGTTGATGTAATAAAAAATAAACTTTGTCAATACAGTATATATGATTTTTATTTGGATTTATGTGATAAATTTGGGTTTTGAACCTTACAGCATGAGGCTATATCAAATCAACTTCAATTTCCTTGGGATGTGCTTTCTTAATAGCCTAATAGTCTAGAGTCTCTCCTAAGGTGCAGGACAAAAGATGTCTAAGAAGGAGCAACACTGATCCTCCTTTAGAAAAAACCATGTATTGCAAGTTAATGGTTCATCTTATTAGTTGGGGCAAGGTTTTTTATTATAAACGAAGTGGTGGTCTCGATCTTACAAAATAAAAAACTAATAGTCAAGCTTTAACAACTAAATTTTTTTTTAAACGATGTACATGTAATATGATCAATTTTGTGTTAAACTTCTTAGTTACAAATATTTACATAAGGCTATTGTTGAATAGTTTCCAAGAATTGAATTGTTTAGGCAAGTCTTTGTGGTTTGGAATACTATCAAGAAGGTTGTATCTCTTGTTAAGTGAGGTCTTTTCTTGATTATTAAATTAGGTGACTTGACTTTTGTTGGACTAATTCATGGGATCTTCATTCTCTATCCTCTATGTTGGATATTGTTGCTGCTAGGATATGTTGTTGTCGTTGATGTCAACATATTTCTGTGTTTTGATATTATTGAAAGTTGTTTGGTGATCTGGTATTGTAGTGAGTTGATTTGGTTGGTTTGTTTGTTTGGGATGTTGAATCAACTAGAGATACTTCATTCTTTATTGATTCCATGATGTTATGTGATGATTTGATCAAGTTGAGGATTTTGGTATGGAGTTTGGTTTTAAGTGTTCAGTGTTGTAGTGTTTTGGTGTTTGATCCATTGTGCTCCGATATGATCATATTTTATGTTGTGGATTTGTGAGAGTGTTTAGGATGTTCATGTGTATCTTCATTTCAAACGATTCATGATTTAATGCTCTGCAAGCTATCTTTCTTGTCTGAGTTGCTTCTGATAAGTGTTCTTGAGTGTTAGCATGTTGATCAATGAAGATTCGGTTGTGATGTTCGTGTAGCTATTGTGGATGATTCTAACGTGCTTGTTGGTGTTTCCTAATCATGTCTTATTTGTTTTGATGGCCCACATTGATCATTGTGCATGTTCTTGATGATCTTATAGGTCTGGTGATATTCTTCGTATTATGCGGTATTTTTGATGGTGTAAGGTGTTGCGCTTGATCTTGACGGGATTTTCGATGATGTTGAGCGTGCGAGGAGTTTATTTAGGTCAATGCTATGTTGTTTATGATATTGTATTGATTCAGTGGTTAATTTATGTATCGGGTGATGTAATTTTGTAGTTAGGTGTTGAGGGTTTAATTAGGCTAAAGGAAATATGGAGATTGATAAAGGGATTAGGACTCCCAATTTGAATCATTACATTTATTATTAGCCATATTAGCCGTAGGAACCCATTTAGTAGAATAATTCACAACAGCATTCCATTTATAAATAATATAAACAAAGGAGATGGAATCAAAATTTCAATAAGACAGAGAATATGGTCCACATTGCCACAAAAGGATGCCAACTACTAGAAGTGTCATCAAATCTCCCTTTGTCAAAAAAATAAATCAAAATTATGGAACCTATTTCACAAATAACATGTTTCCAACCCGAGTCACGAGTTTATTCTCATGCCACAAGTATAACATAGGCCTCCATTTGATTATTGGTACTAAGTTGCCCCATAATAAAGAAAAAAAAATGAATCAAACCATTATTATCACATCTAATATCAACTATCTCAACCTCACCAAGATTACCTTAGGAAGAACCATCAATATCTATTTAAAAAAAATTCCAATAGGAAAAAAGACCATTTACTAACTCCATCAATCTTATAAAAAGATTTTACCTTAAGAGTTAGAAGGAATAGATCCAACTAGATGGCCCAAATATAACTTCTTCAAAATCAAATTACCAAAGGAAAATATGACTTGATCAAAAAGACACTTAGCAACCAAATTTTCTCTAATGCGTCTATTTGTTTTTACCAAACATGCCCAGTAAGACTCCTATATCCCTAGAATATCCTATGATTTTTCTCCAACTAAATTTTCCAAAGGTTTTAAATGTAGGACAAGTATCTCAAGAAATCAAAAGGAAAAAGGAAAATGTAGGAGGGCACCCCAAACTACCCAAAAAATAAAAAAATAAGTAGCATAAATAAGGGAGCAATTCTATATATGCCATCACTACCTCCATAGACCCTAAAAAAAGCGGCACCAAAAGAAAAAAATAGAACACATTTCTTATTAATCTCACAAAGAACACATTTAGAAGGGCCTTTAAATCCCCTCTTTCTAATACTTTCCCAAGTACAACATTTGGATAAAGAACTCGAAGAAAAAAATTACCCCTAGGCCAACAAAGTTTATTCTAGATCTTTTTTCACCATAGGAAATTTTGAAGCCATTCTTTTCCTCTTCTAATAATTAATATCAACTACAAACTTAATAAACCCTTTAGGACCGTAGCCTTGAACTACAACATCAACTGCTTTTAAAAAACAACAAGGTTGATTAGCTCATATAGAAGCAAGGGGAGCACGAGACTTTGAATCTCCACCCATAGTCCAACAACTCATCAAAAATAACTTACTCAAAGGGTGGAGAAGATGGAAACTAGAGAGTGTTGGCAACAACAAAGGAAAACTGAGAGGGGGGGAGGGGGGTTTCAGTTTTCACTGGATTAAACAATTTAAGCACTATCTCAAATCTGATCAATTGCAACAAAAAGAAAGATAACGACAATAATAGAAACACACATAACATCAATATTTTTTGACATGGAAAACCCGATCAAGAGAAAAACCATGGTGCAAACCTACCCACAATGAGATGATACTCTGTAGTAGTATTTATAAATATTACAATGGGGAATGCACATGCATTCAGGCACACTGCCTAGAGCTCACTGCTCAAAATACAATGACCCAGAAGGATACAACCCTCAAGGAAGGTTCACTACCTTACAATAATGTTTGTAATACAATCTGGCAAAGATGAACTTCAAACATAGCGTATGCTAATGCTTGATGACATTTTCAGTTAAGCTCGTATGTCTGCCCCTCAAAACTCTCTGCTTAAAACACCACACCAAAAGATGAATTTTTTTTTCGTGCAAGGTTAGGGGGTTCTTCATGTCAGGAAGAACTCTCAAGGGAAGCGTAAGCTTTGTGGATGGGTGGAAAAAGAACCTTGACCATGTTTTTGTCTTTGATTGCAAAAGATCATTGGATTGGACTATTAGAGATCCCAGTGTTTGCACACTTCACTTGCACTCTTAATTGTATTATTTGGCTTCTTGGCAATGGACGGCCAAAGTCAATTATTGTACCATGTTTAAAAATGTACTTATGGTTCTTGATTTGGATATTATGATGCGTGATGATGTAGCATGTATTGAGAAATTGCTCATTAGTTGATGTAATAAAAAATAAACTTTGTCAATACTGTATATATGATATTTATTTGGATTTATGTGATAAATTTGGGTTTTGAACCTTACAGCATGAGGCTATATCAAATTAACTTCAATTTCCTTGGGATGTGCTTTCTTAATAGCCTAATAGTCTAGAGTCTCTCCCAAGGTGCAGGACAGAAGATGTCTAAGAAGGAGCAACACTGATCCTCCTTTAGAAAAAACCATGTATTGCAAGTTAATGGTTCATCTTATTAGTTGGGGCAAGGTTTTTTATTATAAACGAAGTGGTGGTCTCAATCTTACAAAATAAAAAACTAATAGTCAAGCTTTAACAACTAAATTTTTTTAAAAACGATGTACATGTAATATGATCAATTTTGTGTTAAACTTCTTAGTTACAAATATTTACATAAGGCTATTGTTGAAGAGTTTCCAAGAATTGAATTGTTTAGGCAAGTCTTTGTGGTTTGGAATACTATCAAGAAGGTTGTTTCTCTTGTTAAGTGAGGTCTTTTCTTGATTATTAAATTAGGTGATTCGACTTTTGTTGGACTAATTCATGGGATCTTAATTCTCTATCCTCTATGTTGGATATTGTTGCTGCTAGGATATGTTGTTGTCATTGATGTCAACATATTTCTGTGTTTTGATATTATTGAAAGTTGTTAGGTGATCTGGTATCGTAGTGAGTTGATTTGGTTGGTTTGTTTGTTTGGGATGTTGATTCAACTAGAGATACTTCATTCTTTATTGATTCCATGATGTTATGTGATGATTTGATCAAGTTGAGGATTCTGGTATGGAGTTTGGTTTTAAGTGTTCAATGTTGTAGTGTTTTGGTGTTTGATCCATTGTGCTCCAGTATGATCATATTTTATGTTGTGGATTTGTGAGAGTGTTTAGGATGTTCATGTGTATCTTCATTTCAAACAATGCATGATTTAATGCTCTGCAAGCTATCTTTCTTGTCTGAGTTGCTTCTAATAAGTGTTCTTGAGTGTTAGCATGTTGAGCGATGAAGATTCGGTTGTGATGTTCGTGTAGCTATTGCAGATGATTCTAACATGCTTGTTGGTGTTTCCTAATCATGTCTTATTTGTTTTGATGGCCCACATTGATCATTGTGCATGTTCTTGATGATCTTATAGGTCTGGTGATATTCTTCGTGTTATGCGGTATTTTTTATGGTGTAAGGTGTTGCGCTTGATCTTGGCAGGATTTTCGGTGATGGTGAGCATGCGAGGAGTTGATTTAGGCCAATGCTATGTTGTCTATGATATTATATTGGTTCGGTGGTTAATTTATGTATCGGGTGATGTAATTTTGTAATTAGGTGTTGAGGGTTTGGTTGACCTTGTAGTCAAGGTTGATGATTTGTATAAATAGGTGTTATATTCATGTAATCTATGTGCTGGTGTTGAGTCTGCATTATTAGAGAGTGGTGCATGTACGAGACAACAAATTCATCATTTGGTGTGGTGTTTTGAGCAGAGAGTTTTGTAGGGCAGACATACGAGCTTAACTAAAAATGTCATCAAGCATTAGCAGATGCTATCTTTGAAGTTCATCTTTGCTAGATTGTAGTCCAGACATTATTGTAAGGTAGTGAACCTTCCTTGAGGGTTGTATCCTTCTGGGTCATTGTATTTTGAGCAGTGAACTCTATGCAGTGTGCCTGAATGCATGTGCATTACCCATTGTAATATTTATAAATACTACTGCAGAGGATCATCTCATTGTGGGTAGGTTTGCACCATGGTTTTTCTCTTGATCGGGTTTTCCATGTCAAAAAATATTGATGTTATGTGTGTTTCTATTATGGTCGTTATCTTTCTTTTTGTTGCAATTGATCAGATCTGAGATAGTCCTTAAATTGTTTGATTCAGTTAAAACTGAAACCACCCTCCCCCCCTCTCAGTTTTCCTTTGTTGTTGCCAACACTCTCTAGTTTCCATCTTCTCCACCCTTTGAGTAAGTTATTTTTTATGAGTTGTTGGACTATGGGTGGAGATCCAAAGTCTCGTGCTCCCCTTGCTTCTATATGAGCTAATCAACCTTGTTTTTTAAAAGCAGTTGATGTTCTAGTTCAAGGCTACGGTCTTAAAGGGTTTATTAAGTTTGCAGTTGATATTAATTATTAGAAGAGGAAAATAATGGCTTCAAAATTTCCTATGGTGAAAACAGATCTAGAATAAACTTTGTTGGCCTAGGGGTAATTTTTTTCTTCGAGTTCTTTATCCAAATGTTGTACTTGGGAAAGTATTAGAAAGAGGGGATTTAAAGGCCCTTCTAAATGTGTTCTCTGTGAGGTTAATAAGAAATGTGTTCTATTTTTTTCTTTTGGTGCCACTTTTTTTAGGGTCTTTGGAGGTAGTGATGGCATATATAGAATTGATCCCTTATTTATGCTACTTATTTTTTTATTTTTTGGGTAGTTTGGGGTGCCCTCCTACATTTTCCTTTTTCCTTTTGATTTCTTGAGATACTTGTCCTACATTTAAAACCTTGGGAAAATTTAGTTGGAGAAAAATCATAGGATATTCTAGGGATATAGGAGTCTTATTGGGCATGTTTGGTCAAAACAAATAGACGCATTAGAGAAAATTTGGTTGCTAAGTGTCTTTTTGATCAAGTCATATTTTTCTTTGGTAATTTGATTTTGAAGAAGATATATTTGGGTCATCTAGTTGGATCTATTCCTTCTAACTCTTTAGGTAAAATCTTTTTATAAGATTGATGGAGTTAGTAAATGGTCTTTTTTCCTATTGGAATTTTTTTTTAATAGATATTGATGGTTCTTCCTAAGGTAATCTTGGTGAGGTTGAGATTGTTGATATTAGATGTGATAATAATGGTTTGATTCTTTTTTTTTTCTTTATTATGGGGCAACTTAGTACCAATAATCAAATGGAGGACTATGTTATACTTGTGGCATGAGAATAAACTTGTGACTCGGGTTGGAAACATGTTATTTGTGAAATAGGTTCCATAATTTTGATTTCTTTTTTTTAACAAAGGGAGTTTTGATGACACTTCTAGTAGTTGGCATCCTTTTGTGGCAATGTGGAGCATATTCTCTGTCTTGTTGAAATTTTGATTTCATCTCCTTTGTTTATATTATTTATAAATGGAATGTTGTTGTTAATTATTCTACTAAATGGGTTGCTACGGCTAATACGGCTAATAATAAATGTAATGATTCAAATTAGGAGTCCTAATCCCTTTATCAATCTCCATATTTCCTTTAGCCTAATTAATTCACCATAGATCTTAAAACTGGTCTAATGATAATCTTCTTTAGATTTTCATTCTATTAATTTTAATAACAATTATTGCTATTTTCTATATTCCTCTTTTACCTAAATAAAAAATAAAACAATAAATAAAACTTTGATTGCTAATAATAATGATAGAATCTTCTTTTAAAAAGACACCTTTTGTCAATTCTCATAAGCCTCATATAAATCTTAATTCTTGTTATTAATTGTAATAAGCCTCACATAAATTTAAATGATTGTGTTGAAGAAGTTTGTTTGTCTTCTCCATACGAGAGTGTGTTGAACTCTATTTGGCTTCTCTAGAAAAGAAGCCAAGAAGAAAATAAGATGACATTTGAAAAAGGGGAGATGTTGGGAATGAGCTCTGCTAGGGTTTGAGGTTGCGTATTTCTTTTTTCAGACCGCATTTACTACGAGACTTTAGAGTTTATTATGGCTCGGGCCAACTTTAGCCCAGCAATTGATGTTGGTGCTGGAGTTGTTGCGATGGACCCTCATGGCACCTCAGAACAAACACCCTCGCAAATTTGTTCCGAAAGTGTTTCATGAGGTATGTCCTCGCCTGATGTTGTGCTTCCTATTCAAGATTTTGATAATGCATGTGAGTGGCTTGAAAAATGCACTTTGATAGGTTATTTTGTGGGTAGGATCCTTCCTGAAAGCATGCTTCATGACTGGGTCGCCAAAGTCTGGTCTCCTCATGGAGTCCGGCTTGATGGCATCCAAAGCCTCACCAAGGGTTTCTTTTTGTTTCGCTTTTCGAACCCTTCGCATGTTGAGGCTATCCTCTCTCATGGGCCATGGACCGTTCGGTCTTTCCTTTTGGTTTTCCAGCGTTGGTCTCGAGACTTTTCTGTCTCAGATGACAAAAAGTTGCGAGTCCCGGTCTGGGTTGAGTTCCCTGGGCTTCCTTTGCCTTGTTAGCCTTTCATGCAAACTATTGCTCAGTCTGTTGGCAAAGTTATTTGTCTTGAACTAGACTGTGTTTTTAATGCTCGCCCTCAAAAGAGGGTCTGGGTTGAGGTCGACCTTTCCCGCGATCTGAAAGAAACTGTTGATATTCAAGTGGGTGGCAATACCTTCACCTAGAAGGTGCTTTATTTGAACCTTCCCAACACTTGCTATCGGTGCCAGTCGACGGAACCCAAAATCAAGGATTGTCCCTTGGCTATACCGAAAATAAAACCCCTTGTTAAGGAGACTGGCTCTCAACCTGTGGAAGGAGGTAAGAAGGATGAATGGATCGTTGTGGTTCACAAAGGCAAAAACTCTATGGCTTTGGCCCAAAAGCCACCCGTTGGGTCAAGTTCCCAGCCGATGACGGAGCCTCCTACGCAGACACTATCTACCCAGGTGGTCTCTACGTCGTCTGCTTTGGTTTCAAACCCTGGCCAGCAAGGGAAGGATTCTTCTGAAGGTGCCGCTCGACCCCCTTGGGTTCGCATTCCTCAGGTCGCATCTGCGATTTCTGCTCCACTCTCTTTGTGCTGCTCTCGCAGCCCTTTTGGGCATGATGAGATTGTAGATGGTGGTTCAGAAAAAAGACAAGTTATTTCCGATGGGGACTCTCTTCCCGATCTCAATTTAGATATTTTGCGCAATAGCTTCTCCTCTCTTAAGGACGAGGATGACATGCAAGATTTTTCATGAATTACATCTCATGGAATGTTCGAGGTCTCACAGACCTCACCAGAAAGTATTCTGTTAAAGATGTTCATCAACGTGTTTTAGGCCTGGATGTTCTCTGCCTTCAGGAAGTTAAAATTGATGGTTTCATGCTTACTATTGCATGTCGTGTTATTTGGCCGAATAGCCTTGTTTTTGCTTCCCAGCATGAAGCTGGTCGAGGTGGAGTTGCTACTCTCATTTCACCTCATTGGCTTTCTGCGGTTATTTCTCACGGTTTTGATCCCATGCAGCACGCTGTATGGGTTTTGTTGTCAATTGATAATCATTTTGTTGGGATTGTTAATGTTTATGCTCCCAACGATGTGGTTGATAGATCACACTTATGGTGTTGGATTGCTGACAATTTGCCACCTGCAACTTGGGTCATGTGTGGTGACTTCAATATGGTTGAGGTGGCGACCAATAAGGACAAAATTTTGCCTTTTCGATGGATAGCTGGCGAGAGGGAAGCCTGGTACTATATGCGTAATAAGTTGGGTCTTTTCAACCCCAACACAACCCGCCGCCGCCTAGGTGGGGTTTGACACACTTGGTCTAATTTCAGAGTTGGCTCAGACAGAATATTTAAAAGACTTGACCGTGCTATGATAAATGTGCAATCTTTTTTTTTTTTTTTTCTAAAGATCAAGATCTACCCGTCACTCCTCTCGTTGATGTGACATTGTCAAATCACTTCCCCATAAAGTTTAGCATTGAATGGCAGCCAGCTAGGTCGCGTCCTTCCAAGACGCGGTTTTACCTCAACACGTCTCTCCTGCATCATTGGGCCACGATGGCCCACATTCAAATGGTTTGGAATTTGGAACCAAGGCCTCATCATCACACTGGTTGGATTGCGTGGTGGAATGACGCCATTACCTGCTCTGCGAGGTTTCTATGCATTTATGGTAGACAACTTGCCATGTACCGTAGGTGCTCGTATGATGCGACCACCAAAGATCTTTATGCTGCCACAGAAGCTCTGGCCTCGAATCTTTTTGATTCTAACCTGCAACTTCGATTAGCTCAGCTTTGTCATCAGAAACAATTTGCAGATAACTACTCTACCAAAGGAGCTCAAATCAAAGCTAGGTTACATTGGCTCAAGGTGGGTGACAGGGCCTCTAAAGAATTTTTCTTGGCTTTGCATGCCCATCATACCTCTGTAGGGATTAAGAAAATCAAAGAAGGGCATGTTGTTCTCACCGAGCTGCCTGATATTTTGCAAGCCTTTGTCCGTCATTATGAGAAGGTGTTCACAGCGCAGGGAAACTCTCCGGCCAGAGCCCAAGCTTTGCAAGATTGCTTAGTTGTTGTTCCCAAAAGGCTTTCCGAGTCTCAACAAACCTTTTGTGATCTTTTACTGACCATTGATGATCTCAAGGAAGCCATTTTTTCTATGGAGGATGATAAAGCCCCTGGGTGTGATGGTTTCCCTTGCGAGTTCTACAAAGCCCTTTGGCCTTGTGTTGATCCTGACCTACATAAGGTCTACCTTGAAGCTTTTCACTCCCAGTCCCTGGGAAAGATGCTTAATTGGGGTAACATCAAATTTATCCCTAAGGCTGGGGATCCGGAGGACATTTGCAATTGGAGGCCTATTACCTTGCTCAATGTCTCATATAAGATCATTACCAAAGCCTTGGCTCTCGAGATTTGTCATCTCCCACCCTTGATTGTTCATCTGGAGCAGACTGGATTTATCAAGTCCAAGTTTATTCTAGATAATATTATTGTTGTTTGGGAAGGGATGGACTAGGCCCGACGCTCCAAACAACGGGCAATCTTCCTTAAGATTGACTTTGCTAAAGCGTATGATCGCATTGAGTGGCCATTTATTTTGGCTATGCTCAAAGTTGTTGGCTTCGGCCCTAGATTCATTCAGTCGATTCAGATGTTATTCGAAGATGCCTCGGCCTGCATCAACATCAATGGCCGTCAGTCTGAGGCTTTTGATCTTTCTAGATCCATTCACTAGGGCTGTCCTCTGGCTCCTGCTTTATATGTTCTTGCGGTAGAGGGTTTTGGGTACTTACTTGCTAACGCCATCTCTGTTGGGTGTGTCCGTGGAATCTCCCTACCTGAGTCACCTTCTCAACTTGTCAATGGCCATTTTGCGAATGACTCCTTTCTCACTCTCATTGAGGAAGAAGATAATGTTCAGATTGCTCTTCAATGTCTGGACACTTTTTGCTTGGCTTCCGACTTGGCCATTCAATGGCACAAGATGCAATGTTATAGGCAGTCTTTTCTTCCCGCCCCGCCTTGGATTCTTCAATATGGCTGAAAATGGCTTCATCATGGTGAAATTTTTCACTTTCTGGGCATTCATTTTGCCTTTCAAGCTTCGCCTGTGGATCTTTGGAATGTTGTTTTAGCTAGGATTGAGAAAAAGTTAGCCTATTGGATAACCAAGCCTCTCTCTGGCTGGTAAATTTCAAATTTGCTCGAAGGTTTTGGCTGCCACTCATGTCTATTACTCTTCATGTTGGGCTCCTTCTAACACCTCTTACATGAAATTGGAAAGACTTTTGCGAGCTTTTCTTTGGGCCTCTGGTTACGACCATCAAGGTTTTCACAGAGTCAGTTGGGAGTATTGTTGCCTTCCCAAGGAGTCCGGAGGGCTTGGCCTTATTTCTACCCAGAAACAAGGGCTTGCCTTATGTGCTAAATGGATTATCATAGCCTTATTTGGCGACGAGGCTTGCAAAATCCTTCTTCAACATTGCATTTCTTCGGGATTTCCTACCGATAGGCCGGCTTGGAAGGGGATTGGTTTTCAAACCCTGCTCATTATGAAGGACCCAGTTCAGATCCAGTGTACTTTTGTCGTTAAAAGCATCTGGTGTGCTTGGGAAGCTATTAAGCCTTGGCTTCGGCAGGCGGGTGATGGTTTTCATGATGGGATCTCCATGAATCAACACAACTTCTAGTGGTCACCTCTTTTTTAGGTGCAAGGGTTACCACTGGCCAAAATCCAGGGTGTTAGTACACTACGTTTTCACAAACGCGACATTCGAACGCCTAAGGATATGTTTTCCAGAGTTTCTATGAGCCTCTGGTCATGGGATGACCTCCAGATCCAATTTCATCTGTCTCGACCTGATCGACAGACTTATGACCTTTTGGTTTCGACCTTACCCTCACATTTGTTACATAAGCTTGACATTCAGTTTGTCAGACCTTGGTGGAAGGATTGGAAGTGGTATCCTTGGACTCCTTTCACCAGCTATAAACCCAAAATGGGTTATCTCTGGTTGGTACCCCCATTTGCCTATGGTCCATATTCTTAACCAGTGGTGGCATTTGCAGTCTTCAGGATTTCTTGTTGTCTAGTCCACCACCACTGAACCCAAGATTGCACACTTTGCTTGATGTGTGTTTTTTCAAGGGTTGCCTTTGGGTTCCAGACTTAAGCATTTGGGGGTTCCTGATCCCTAGTGCCCTTTTTGTGGTCACCTAGAAACTTTTATGCACATTTTTTGGTTCTGTAGAAGAGCTCAACAGTATTGGAGCTAGATCCATGATTTCTTTCGGCCTTTTCGGCCTGAGCCCTTTTCTTGGCATATGACTCTTCTGGAAGATTCGCCTAGAATCCCCTTCAAGTTTTCTGAAATATGGCATGCTTTCAGAATGGAGATCCTATTTACTCTTTGGAAAGATAGAAATGCAATTCTTTTTACTCACATCTCTTGGATATTAATGTCTCGCTTTATGCTAAAACTTGCATTTGTAATAATGTATTAATGCAAATTCAGCTACAGGCAAATAAAGTGGCCCTTGAGGTGGGCCACTTACAGGAGCTCCTTCAGCATTGGGGCAATACCCCTTGTGCGATTGCCAGAGTGTCACCAGAGTGTCACCGGATTCTATTTCTATCGACTGCACTCCGCCTCGTGGCCGCTGTCGTAGCCGAAGTTCCTCTACCCGACGCTCTCAGACCCCGCGGTCCCAGGCTTCTTGTCACTCCTCTGATGGGAGAGATGACGCGTAGAGGCGCCGCTCGGCTTCTCCTCCGCATCGTGGCTCTGCCTTGGGCTCTAGGTGGCCTACTACCACCACCTCCAAGTTTCCTCACCTGGCTCTGGCTATTTCGCCTCCCAGGCGAGGAAGGAGAAGAAGAAAAAGACCTTGAAGATGGATGGTCTGTGTCGGACCCGACTCTTGGCCCCGCTGATGTATGGGGCAAGAAAAATGATCCAGATCCTCCCCCTCGGCTGCCTCTGCTTTGGCTGCTTGAGGAAGTTTTTTCGATGAATAGCTTTGTTTTTTGAATCCGACTTCTTTCCATGTGACTCTTGCGGAGTGATCTTGTATCCCCCAGCGTTTTTTTGTGAATATGTACTTTAATATTTTTATCTAATAAAGAAGGCCTATTCATCAAAAGAAAAAGAAGCCAAGAAGATAAAAAGAAAGGCAAAAACCAAAATGGTAATACCTAGCAACTCCGAGCCAAGAAAAAAGAAAAAAGAAAATTTGAATTTGGAGGCTCATTTTTATGGAATGCAAGGCATATTGAAATCATTCATCCTCCTAGGTAAACGTAGCAGCAAGAAGTGAATGAGTTGGCGAAGGAACTTGTGATTGAAAGAAGATGGAGAGACGCAGGTTTCTTTCCTGCAGTTGTGTGGTAGGCTTTGGAATTCTGATAGCAATTCTGGTGGCCAAGATCAGCATCTCACAGGGAGAAGAACTGGATATGGGCATACGGATTCCACCCAATTCCAGAACGCCATTAATCTCAAAACTGGAGTCAATGAAGAAGCTGGAGCTGAAGAAAGGCGACACCCATGCCCTGCTTCCAGACATAAAGCTTCAACTGTACAGGCTGGGCTACATAGAGGGCAATGCAGGGGCAGACGATGGATTGTTCGATGAGCGACTGGAAGCGGGCTTGAGATTGTACCAAAGCAGCTTCAATTTGCCAGTGACGGGCTTTCTTGACGGCCCAACAATCCACAGCCTGAGTCTCCCAAGGTGCGGTCGAGAAGACGTCCGAGGAGGAGCGGCCCTGATGCTCCTTCCAAGAAAACAGTGGATGGCGGGGCAATGGAATCTGATTGCAGGGCAGAAGAAGTGGACCAGCAGCAGCAACCTGACCTACGCCTTTTCCTCCACAATTGGCTCTGTTCAATCGCCCATTCTATCCGAGCAGGACATCAGGTCTGCAATGGCGGCGGCATTCTACACTTGGGCGGCGGTGGTTCCTCTGAGTTTCAAGGAGGTCGATAGCTTCGAGGACGCCATGATCAAGATCGAGTTCCTCGAAGGAGAGCACGGTGATGGGTGGGCTTTCGACGGGGTGTTGGGAATTTTGTCCCATGCTTTTGCCCCAGAAGATGGGCGTTTCCATTTGGACAGGGCAGAGATTTGGACGGTCAGCCTGCAGCGGACTTCTTCTTCCGACGCCGTCGATCTTCAGACCGTGGCTCTGCACGAAATTGGGCATCTTCTTGGACTGGACCATTCGAATGTTCCTCATTCTATCATGTTTCCTTCACTCCCACCCAGAGTCGTCCGCCGGTTCCTCAGTGAAGATGATACCATGGGCGCCGCTGCCCTGTATGGGAATCCTCCACCTGGGCCTCCTCTGTTCAGCTCTCAGCCCCAATCTTGTTCCCACTGCTCTGCATTTATTCTTATTCTGGTATTTCTCAGTATATTGCTCTCTTAGCCTTCTTCACAAAGCTGCCAATCATGAAAAGTTTGAAATTTTTTTTTTGCCGCCGTGCTGAATTCAGTACCAGATCACTTTAGCACAAATGTCTTTATTTCCAAATGTATACTTGGAGAAGCCATTTTTTTAAGAAATTCTTTTGCATAAAATTGAAAAATACTTATCGACTTCTTTAAGGGTCAGATGATATCCTCCATTACATGTACTTCTTCCCTGCAATGTAAAGCCTTTTAGATTTTGATAAAGAATCTAGACCTAATGTCTATACAAAAAGTTTATAATGAAATACCTGTTTTATATATATGCAACGGTGCGCTAATAGAAATTTGTGCTTAATAGGAACTTTTCCATCTAATAGAGTTAGAAAAGGACAGAGAGAATACAAAGAGCTTTAAAGCTTGTTAGTTGCAGAAAGTGTTAAGCCTAAGTACAAAAAGTGTTAAGCTTGAGTGGAAGATAACCACGCATTTGGTGTTAACAGTAAATAATTTAATATAGATCTCTATAATCTGGAAACTGTCTGAAAAGGTTCTGGAAACTTCCAAAAGGTTGAGGGCATTACAAGCAAAAACTATGGCAATACTTGCATCGCATAAGCAAAAACTATGACAATAATTGCATGCGCATAAGCAAAAACTACTGATTTTAAATACAAAAGATACAATTACATGGAATGCTTGTGATGATTCTACCTACTGATTTTTGATACAAAGATACAGTTACATGGGATTCATAATACTGGAATTCATAATACAGGAACCTGAAAGTCTTAAATAATAAATTGAAATACAAGATAATTGGACCTTACAAAAATTCTCTAATAATGCATATGAGTTTGGTCTTTTTTAAGCATAGATATCTAATAATGCATATGAGGTTAGGTTTGGTCTTCTATAAGCATAGATATCTAATAATGCATATGAGGTTGGTTTTCCATAAGCATAGATATTATGATTAATCTTCAATGTTTTTTAATCTGCTCCCTTATGCGAGTGATAATAATGTTGCTACAAATGTTGAGGATGTTAAAGACAACGCTAATTGGATTAATCCTTTTTTAGAGCAGAGTAGAGAAGAAATTGATAAATGTTACAGGAAAAGATTGTGAAGACCTGAAACGGAGATTATAAAGAGACAGAGAACCAAACTGTTGATGACTATATTATTCTCCCATTGCTAATATTTAAAATGAATGTTTTAATCCTGCATGAAGCCAATTTAGCAAACACAAGGCAATAGATAAACACACTATTACTGAGAAGGTCCCACAAATTTGATAATGTACAGTGGAACAGCTTACAAGAATCATATCGTGCTTATAAATAATGATTGGTCTAGGGGGTTATTTAAACCCATGATTATACAGTGCCATAAAATGCAGGTAGAATGTATTTTAATGCTACATTTGTTTATGGTTCCTTTGAGGGTGCTGCCATCATGATCCACAGAGTTAAAAGGCTTTAAAATGTCCATCACCATTGTAAAATTCCCATTTGCTTATTGTTAACCTCAGCTGCTCTGCAATTTGGAATTGCTCTGTTTCTTCGCTTCCATTTTTTTCCAAGAGAATAACATGGAAAACGAGGAAATTAAAAAAGTGCAAATGTCTAAAATGTAGTCCGAGGGCAGTAATCCTGAAGATCACCAGATTGAGGACTTCTTGCTGCCAAAGGATTAGTCTTTCTCAGTCCATTTAGGTAATATGCCTGTGCTATATAATTTGGGGGCTGGTAGTGGATCTGGTATTTATAATAGGAATGGCAGCAAAAGCAAAAATATTTTGTCACAAATACTTTATGGTGGGTGATTTCAGTGGGAGAAGCGAAGAAGCCAAAGAATTTGATCACCTGTTTGCCGGGTACTCTTCCACCTATTTTGCCAACCGATCTCATCTTCTTCTACCACGCCGAGTGTGCCTCAGATGCTTTAGTTAGAAGAGTTATCATGTATGAAAGCCAAATGCAAAACAGAGGTGATTACATGCTGGTTAACACGGTGGAGTTGGAAGGGAAGGAAGCAGTAGCAGCACTGTCAATAAACGATGTCCTGCTGTGGCAGTGGTTCCTCTATCTCTTCCCAATTTTCTGGCGCACAGAGATGTCGTTCAGTCCACCACTATGTTCGCAGAGGATGAGAGCTATCTCGAATGGCTGGACGGGCAGCGACCGGCTGAGAAAGCATCCATCATCTTTAATAGGTGTTGTAGATTATCATTTGAGGAATTTGAACTTCATAGAGTATCTGCAACAAATTATTAGAACTTGCTGTTCGGGAGGATCATAATCCTCAAAATATATCATTGATAGGAACCAAAAGCTATTAGTAATAATGTGAAACAACAATGATAGGAACCAAAAGCTATTAGTAATTATGTGAAACAACATTTGGAAGTTTGAGTCCTGTGTCAAATAGGAGAGGTGGAATTCCGGAAGAGGAACCGTGGCTGTTCCTTGAAGCTGGAGATGTAATTCGCTGCAATACTTGCCTTGTGTTTTACATAAGCCGCCATCATAACATTGGATGTAGGTGAAATTGCATAATTAGTTTTTTAAAGATTTAATAAAATAGAGCTATGCTCGCCACAATGGGTTGTACAGATATATGTCCTCATCTTAGATATAAGAAATGCAAAGAATTGTTCAATTTGCGTTTCTTGGTCCAAGTAACGGTTCATCGTGTAGATGTGTTTCAACTTTCTTGGAAACGGAAACCTAGATAACCATGTGTCAGCAGGTTGTTTCTAGCTTTGTTGCATAAACTATGTGACATGAATAAGATTTTATGAAAAAATTCAGAGATTTGCAATATCGATTTGATATATCGATTTCTTTTCTTAAATTCAAATAATATGATGGAATTGATTACCATGAGTTTTCAGGCTAAACACCATAAACAGATAGTCAGCCATGCTTTCCAAACTTAGGATTAATAATTTGCCTCCTTAATATATCCGTGTCTCAACATTTTCCTTTTTCACACTTTTACAATTACCTTTTTATCTGCACACTAAATATTTATTTTTTGTTTGCAAATTCTATGAAGAGTAGACAGCAGACCCGCTATCTTCATCCTCCTAATTCTTGCCCTGCGTGGGGGGTAACCAGTAAACCGGAGGGAATGGTTAGCAATTTACACTTTTACTACTTTTTCAATGCTGTGTAAATGACTTACTTATTGCAGAGCGCCTTTTATGTCTTGTCCTCCCTTGAAACTCTGTCCATTAACAGTAGACGAGATTGCAATAAATTAAGACCAAAGTTGACTCGTGCAGGTGCTGTGAATTAAAAGATATATTTGTAGGGCTCAACCCCTAAATTGTGAAGGCCATAATTAGCCCGATTGCATCCAATTTTCATCTGGGTGTCCTAAAAAGTAGAGGAAGAATAACAATTTGGGTGTGCAAAATTTTTTGAATTCATTCTCCAGGTGGATTTGCTTCCTTTTCTCTCTCGAGAGCAAAGTCAATCAAGACGGTATTCTATTTCAACGCCAGGCCTTAGCCAGGGCAGGGAATTTGTTTACGGTTTCATTCTTGCCGATTCCAATCATTTCTATGCCAAAAGTCTATATGGTAGGGTTTCAAGCAAAAACAAGACTAAGGGAAACTTCAGATCTAAAGGCAGTGAACAAATATACATGTTAAATGTAAAAAAATAAACCATTGATACTCCTGTAACTCCAGAATTTCCCATGTTCTTCTGCAAATTGCCGTATGTAGTATGAAAAATGTTGGAGAAAAATGTTGTATGAACAGCCTTCATATGCATGCTATTTTCCTAAATCCTTTTGCCGTTATTCCTCGGCAATACTCCATTTATCTATCTCGTGGGCAGTTTATCCTCATGGCGGTGATAAGTTTAATCTGATCTCCTTTGCAAAAAGCCAGCCACGCCAACACCAAACGTGGCAATAGATTTCCGCTGCCAGTAGACCTGCTCCGTTTTCAGCTGCTTGATTGCCTGGAAGAAGCAACCAACCACCCAGATGACAAATTTCGAGGGCACATAATAAATTTTCCGTGGGTCTTATGGAGGGGGACATCCTTAAAAAATAGATAGGGTGGTCTCATGAAATGAAATTTGTAGTGCATTTTTATTTAAAAAATTTAAGTTCTTATGAAGTTAGTGAGCATTTTTATTTAAAAAATTTAAGTTCTTATGAAGTTAGTGATCTCATGAACAGATTTTAGTTCTTAAATTTAAGGATTAATTATTTTTGTAGTGTGCAATTTTAGCAATAATTTTTTATTAAATTATAATTGACAAATTATCTCTAAATTGTAGGGGCTAATTCCAGCCCCACTCCATTTGCACATGCTCAAAAATGAAAATCTAATAAGTAGGAACTCCTATTTTTAGAAGAAGATTCCAAATAATCTTTTAGTCAAAATTTTTTTCCATGAGACCACGTTTTCCATAAAAATAGAGCCCAAGCCCCTCCCATAGGACCGAGCCGCCTATGGGCTAAATATATATTCATATTAGAAGTGTATAAAATTATAAAATGCATTCATTGTAAATAAATAAAAAACATATTCATATTTTAATATTCGTTATTTAATAATTAACATTTTGTTAGTTAAGAGGAGGCTTGTTAAGAAGAAAAGAGTAGAGGAGCCAAGGGAAAGGGTAAAGTGATTTATTTTCATTCAAATTTTGGAATGTCTTTTTTAATTTTTTTCTTTTCAAGTTAGTTGTTTCCAAATAGCACTTTACAACTTAACTCTCATAGTATATCAATTTGAATAGCTTAGATCGTGATAGATTTTATCTCCCATGATGTTTTATTTGCCTAAATTCCTGGTTAACAACTAATCTCACATCACATTAGCTCAACAAGATTTAAATGAAATGATATATTTGTATTTTTAATTTTCAAAACTAAATTTGTTGTTTCAAGAAAATAATATTAATTAGAACCTAATATAGATAAATTTTCATCTTTCCTACTTAAACTAAGTGAAAGAGGATGGGAGTGGAGTTATAAAATTCTAATTTAAAAAAAAAAAAAAACTAGAATACAAAATTAACAAATTCAATCCAAAATTACAAATAGAAGGGAGATAAGAACTTGGCACCAAAAGATGGAGCTTTCTACCCAAGATGCGGTCATGATGCATGGATGTTTACACAATGCACTGTACTCTAGGTCACGAGTTATAGTCTAAGTCACATGTTGTCATCTAGGTCACGTGCGACTAAATCTAGAGTGCAAAATATAAATTCCAATATGAAAATTTGTGTTTTCTACATGCAAAGGATGAAACATCAACATAACAATTATCCAAAATATAATATAAATTATGACAATGCTGAAAAGATGCCATATGAATAGGAAAACAAAGTGATAGAGGATATGGGAGAAATGAAACCAAATCTTCATGAAATTATAATCTTTAATAAACTATCAACTTAGAAAAGGAGGAATTTTTGGGGCTGCTTAGTGCTTATCATGAATTGTCAACCATAGTTTTGTCTTTTGATCTCCATGGGCAACCAATGGTAATGATGCCATAGAAATGTGTGTTATCTTAGCCTAAGTGTATTTAGAACTAGAGTAATAAATGAAATAGTATGAGCATCACCCCTAGGTCTACAAGGAGCAACAATCTAATGAGTATGTTATGTCAAGTGAAAATGAAAACCCAACAAGTTCCAAAAACACACAAATGTAGAGGAATGACGTTATTATAGATACATTATACAAACACTTGTCTTTTGATCTCCATGGGCAACCAATGGTAATGATGCCATACAAATGTGTGTTATCTTAGCCTAAGTGTATTTAGAACTAGAGTAATAAATGAAATACTATGAGCATCACCCCTAGGTCTACAAGGAGCAACAATCTAATGAGTATGTCATGTCAAGTGGAAATGAAAACCCAACAAGTTCCAAAAACACACAAATGTAGAGGAATGAAGTTATTATAGATACATTATACAAACACTTGTCTTTTCTTGGCTATAAAAGTTTGAAAGCCTTGCATCAAGGCAAGTTAATCCATGGACATATGAATGTCATTAGATTTTAGCCCACCCTCTTTGAAATGAGCTACCTTGTTAGCATATCTATTCAATCCAAAATTACAAATAGAAGGGAGATAAGAACTTGGCCCCAAAAGATGGAGCTCTCTACCCAAGATGCGGTCGTGATGCATGGATATTTACACAATGCACTGTACTCTAGGTCACAAGTTATAGTCTAAGTCACATGTTGTCATCTAGGTCATGTGCGACTAAATCTAGAGTGCAAAATATAAATTCCAATATGAAAATTTGTGTTTTCTACACGCAAAGGATGAAACACCAACATAACAATTATCCAAAATATAATATAAATTATGGCAATGCTGAAAAGATGCCATATGAATAGGAAAACAAAGTGATAGAGGATATGGGAGAAATGAAACCAAATCTTCATGAAATTATAATCTTTAATAAACTATCAACTTAGAAAAGGAGGAATTTTTGGGGCTGCTTAGGGCTAATCATGAATTGTCAACCATAGTTTTGTCTTTTGATCTCCATGGGCAACCAATGGTAATGATGCCATAGAAATGTGTGTTATCTTAGCCTAAGTGTATTTAGAACTAGAGTAATAAATGAAATAGTATGAGCATCACCCCTAGGTCTACAAGGAGCAACAATCTAATGAGTATGTTATGTCAAGTGGAAATGAAAACCCAACAAGTTCCAAAAACACACAAATGTAGAGGAATGACGTTATTATAGATACATTATACAAACACTTGTCTTTTCTTGGCTATACAAACACTTGTCTTTTGATCTCCATGGGCAACCAATGGTAATGATGCCATACAAATGTGTGTTATCTTAGCCTAAGTGTATTTAGAACTAGAGTAATAAATGAAATACTATGAGCATCACCCCTAGGTCTACAAGGAGCAACAATCTAATGAGTATGTCATGTCAAGTGGAAATGAAAACCCAACAAGTTCCAAAAACACACAAATGTAGAGGAATGAAGTTATTATAGATACATTATACAAACACTTGTCTTTTCTTGGCTATAAAAGTTTGAAAGCCTTGCATCAAGGCAAGTTAATCCATGAACATATGAATGTCATTAGATTTTAGCCCACCCTCTTTGAAATGAGCTACCTTGTTAGCATATCTATTCAATCCAAAATTACAAATAGAAGGGAGATAAGAACTTGGCCCCAAAAGACGGAGCTCTCTACCCAAGATGCGGTCGTGATGCATGGATATTTACACAATGCACTGTACTCTAGGTCATGAGTTATAGTCTAAGTCACATGTTGTCATCTAGGTCATGTGCGACTAAATCTAGAGTGCAAAATATAAATTCCAATATGAAAATTTGTTTTTTCTACACGCAAAGGATGAAACACCAACATAACAATACTCCAAAATATAATATAAATTATGACAATGCTTAAAAGATGCCATATGAATAGGAAAACAAAGTGATAGAGGATATGGGAGAAATGAAACCAAATCTTCATGAAATTATAATCTTTAATAAACTACCAACTTAGAAAAGGAGGAATTTTTGGGGCTACTTAGGGCTAATCATGAATTGTCAACCATAGTTTTGTCTTTTGATCTCCATGGGCAACCAATGGTAATGGTGCCATAGAAATGTGTGTTATCTTAGCCCAAGTGTATTTAGAACTAGAGTAATAAATGAAATACTATGAGAATCACCCCTAGGTCTACAAGGAGCAACAATCTAATGAGTATGTTATGTCAAGTGGAAATGAAAACCCAACAAGTTCCAAAAACACACAAATGTAGAGAAATGAAGTTATTATAGATATATTATACAAACACTTGTCTTTTCTTGGCTATAAAAGTTTGAAAGCCTTGCATCAAGGCAAGTTAATCCATGAACATATGAAACATATGAATGTCATTAGATTTTAGGCCACCCTCTTTGAAATGAGCTACCTTGTTAGCATATCTATTAAATGTAGAATTTTGGACAATGCTAGTAGAATGTTTGATGAAATACCCCATTAATATGTGATTTTGTGGAGTACAACGATAGAAGAAAATGTTCAACAAGCCTAAGGAGATAATGATGAAATATATAAAATAGATTTATTATTATATTTTATACAGTATAAATTATTAAATATATAAATATAATTTTTTTTATTGATTAATAGTAGCTAGGGGATGCACCTATAAATTAGTATAAAAAATTAGTATTACAATTGTTCAATAGAAAACCAACCTCTATCAACTACTGTCTACCCAGAAGCTATCATCTAAAACCACCCTACCCAAATAAATAATTGATAATTGAATACTAACACATTCTTCAAAATGTCTCCCTAACCCAAAATGGATGTAAGGAAGCAAAGGTGTGTGGAAATGCTTCCTATGCTAATCTTGAGAGGACGATTATGCAAATTTCAACTTAACTATTACAAAGATCACAAGAAGCTAGAGTAGAAATAAAACAATAAACACATAACACAGTGATTATCGTGGGGAAAACCCATACTGGTGAAAAACCCCACACTCTAAAACCTGCATAATATATTAACAAATCAACAAGACACAATAAACTTTCAATGCAAGTTCTTACAAGAGCATCACCTCAACTCAAGCTTGGAGAGACTTCACTAGCATCCTTCTAGCACCCAGCCTTGCAAACCAAACTCCATCATACAAACTCCTCCCCAAGCCCTCATTACATAGGAATTTTACAACCTGGAAACCATTTGTGGTTTTACAATACCATAGGCAAAACCTCCATGAAACATGTTTTCCACCCTTGACATTTGTTTTTCCAAGATAAGAAAACCAGGTTAAAAATAGTTACTCACGTCCAAACTCTTATCCCTTATTTTTGACCCTCATAACTAACATGAAATGTGTCATATAATCTCTAAAAATGGCCCTCCTATATTATACTATGGACAAGGCATCTTTTGACAACTCATATACCTTTTTCCAAGGCACCGACACATGGGAAACCTCCCAACTATATTTGGAACTATTTACTGAAAATCGCAAGGTTGAGACACATGTATCTCAACATTCTCCCACTTCTCGAATACCTTGCAAGAGTCAGGGGATCCATATTACCATGGACTCAACAGTCAGGGGCCAAGAGGCCCATAGACTCCGAACACCATCTGAACTTCTCTGTGCTCACGGGCTTAGTTAATGAATTAGCAACATTCACCAAAGTTTCTACCTTCTCCAGCTTCACCCTGTCATCCTCAACCATATCTCTCACAAAATGATATTGTACATCAATGTGTTTGGTCCTAGCATGAAAAGTCGGGTTCTTCGCTAGGTAGATTGCACTCTGACTGTCACTATAAATTGTCACTGCACCCTGTTTAAACTCTATATCTAAACACAATCTCTTGAGCCAAATGGATTCCTTGCAGGCATGCGTAGCTGTCATATACTCTGCCTCTGTAGTGGACAAAGTGACCACAGCCTGTCGCTTGCTCATCCAACTAATTGCACCACCAAATAATGTAAACACATATGCACTGGTGGATCTTCTTCTATCAACATCACCAGCTTAGTCTGAATCCACATAGCCTCTAATATCCAAGGAATGCTCATTTCCTGTTCCATGAAAACATATAGAGTACTCTGAGGTACCCCGCAAGTATCTAAAAACTCTTTTTACTGCATCCCAATGTGCTCTTCCTGGATTAGACATGTAACGGGAAAGTACTCCCACGGCTTGGGCAATATCTGGTGTTGTACAAACCATAGCATACATAAAACTTCCAACATCACTTTGGTATGGTACTCAACTCATCTCTTCCATCTCCAATGAGGATGTAGGACACTGTGAACTAGAAATCTTTGTTCCCATTATCACAGGAACACTCAATGGTCTAGAATCTTGCATATTAAATCTTCTCAGAATAGTACCAACATACTTACTCTAGCCTATCTAAAGATTTTTGTTTTTTCTATCCCTTACAATCTCCATTCCCAGAATGTGTCTTGCTGCACCAAGATCTTTCATATCAAATTTTGCCGAGAGTTGAGATTTTAATTCTGCAATCAAACCTTTTCCTTTCCCAATAAACAAAATGTCATCAACATACAAGGCAATAACTAGGAAACGATCACCATCAGATTTGAAATATATACAGTGATCAGATTTAGACCGCACAAACCCCAAACTCAATACATATGTATCAAACTTTTGGTACCATATCTTAGGACTCTGTTTTAAACCATACAAGGATTTCTTCAACTTACAAACCAAATTACTTTTACCTTTTACCGCATAGTGCCTTGGTTGTGTCATATAAATTTCTTCCTCCAAATCTCCATGAAGGAAAGTGGTTTTCACATTCATTTGCTTGATCTCTAGATCATAAGCTCTTGCAATAGAAAGCAAGAAATGAATGGATGTCATGTTGGCTACAAGAGAAAAAATCTCACCATAATCTACTCCCTCAACCTGGGAGTAACCTTTTGCAACCAAATGTGCTTTGTACTTCTCAATTCTTCCATCTGAACCTATCTTCTTTTTGAACACACATTTGCAACCAACGTGCTTTCATCCTTCAGGAAATGGTACAAGGTCTCATGTCATTCTTCTTAAGAGTTGCCATCTCTTCATCCATGACAATTTTCCAGGTCTCTAAATCATTCATACCAAGAGCCTCTTCTACAGATTTCGGTTCATCAATATTAGCATTCAAAGCAAATATGCATTTCCAATCATCAGGAGAATATCCATACCTTTCAGGTGGTTTTGCTTGTCTAGTAGACCTTCGAACAAGTTCAGGTTCAGATTCCTCTTCTTCCTCTGATGATTCAGAACTCGTAGAGCTCTCATCAACTTCCTGCCTTTCTAAGGGCCTCGATTCAACTCTTTTAGGTGTAGCAGATAGTTGAATCACATCTTTCTTTTCTTCCTTTTGTTCTGGTTGCACTGTAACAGAAGAAGACTTAGTTTCTCTAAAAATAACACTTCTGGAATAAAATAGCTTTTGTGCAATACGATCCCAAAGCTTGTATCGTTTCACACTATAACTATATCCAATGAATATACATTTAACAACTTTGTTATCCAATTTTGTCTGCTTCTCCTTTGGCACATGAGCATATGCCTCACAACCAAAAACTCTCAGATGACTAAGTGAAGGCTTGTGGCCCAACCACGCTTCCATTGGTGTTTTATCAACAAGAGTTGATGTAGGAGACCTGTTTATCAGGTAGTGGGCAGTGGCTACAACTTCAGCCCAAAATTTTTGCTCTAGACCAACACCACTTAGCATACTCCTAGCCTTCTCCATCAAGGTCTTGTTCATTCTTTTTGCAACTCCATTCTGTTGTGGAGAATACATAGTTGTCTTCTGTCTCTTAATACCACAATCTTTACAAAATGTGTCAAAATCATTGGAGCAATATTCACCGTCATTATCTGTCCTTAAACATTTTATCTTCTTTCCAGTCTGCAACTCAACCATTACTTTAAATTCTTTGAAATGACTGAAAAATTCAACTTTACTCTTAAGAAAATAAACCCATGTTCTTCTACTGAAATCATCAATGAAAAAAACATAATAAACTGATTTACCAATAGAAGAAACATCAATTGGACCAAATACATCCAAATGGATTAGATCAAAAACACTTGAAGACTTATAAGAACTGGAGTAAAACTGAATGCAGTTTTGTTTTCCATAATTACAATGCTCACAAAAATCAAATTCAAGATTGCAATCATTCAACCCATTAACAAGGTTCTTATTTTTCAAAGTTCACAGACCCTTCTCACCTATGTGACCGAGTCTTAGGTGCCACAACATGGTCTTCTCTGCAAGCAACTTTGATTCGGTAGACAGAGCACCCTTGGGTACCCAAAAACCATGACCATCTGCTGAAAGAGACACCCTCTCCTTTTCCAACATAGTCTTTATCACAATCTTATCAAAAATGCTATTGCACTCAGCTGTGCATGCATCAAGCTGGTACAATGTACCCATTCTGCCTCCTTTTGCTATCATCGTAGCACCTCTCACCATTTTCACACCTGCTTCAGAAAACCGTACATGCACACCCGCATCTATGAGTTTGCTAACAGATAAAAAATTTCTTGCTAGTCCTAGGATATGCAAGACACCATCAAATCTTCTAGTTCTACCATCAAAAAATTTAACATGAACACTTCCACGACCAACAATATCAAGAAAGGAGTTATCACCCAAATACACCTTACCACCATTAAATTTTTTATACTTACTAAACTAGTTTCTAATAGGAGTCATGTGGAAAGATGCACTTGAGTCTATCAACCATGCATTGTCACATGCACGAGTGGCCAAGGCTGCAATAAAAGCATCTCCATCTTCCTTCTTAGACTCAGAATCAGAATCAAAATCTTGCTTCTTCTTCTTTTTCTTCTTTTCTTCTTTACAATCCTTTCGAAAATGTCTGGGCTTTCCACAATTCCAGCAAAATGCCTTGGACTTACCAGGAGATTTTGATCTCCCCTTATTCTTGGACTTAGAACGGCCATTTTGCTTTTCATTCTTGCCTCTTTCTTTTGGTTTTCCTCGAACACTCAAAGCCTCTTTGGAATTCAAAGAGACCTTCCTTCTCATCTCCTCAAAAAGTAGAGAACCAACAACATCCTCCATCTTCAAGACAACTACAGTGCTCCCTATAGCCATCACAAGGCTATCCCATGAGTCTGGCAACGAACATAACAAGATTTGGCACCTTTCTTCTTCATCCATTGGTACCCCTATTGAGTTCAACTGAGTCACCAACATATTAAAACTTTCCAGATGCTCAAAAATTCATCCACATTCTTCCATTCTCAAGGAGTACAATTTCTTCCTCAAGAAAATTTTATTCACAAGTGATTTTGCTTGGTAGATCTCACTTAGCTTCTTCGCAGTAGATTCTTCATGGACATTAATCAGAATTGAGTCTGCAAGACACAATCTTATGAGACCTTTAGATTTTCTATCTATTACGTCATATTGTGCAACTAAAGTCGGATCTGCGGGCCTCAACTTATTCTCATCCACCACATCCCATAGATCTCAATCAATCAACAGATCTTCCTTCTTTAGCTTCCACATTTCAAAGTTTGTGCTAGAAAAAATTTCGACATCAATCCTCCCTAATATGCTTGCCATCTTTACGATCCTGTAATACAGAAATGAAATACTCTGCACAAGCTTCCACTCAAACCTTGATTAGCTCAAAAAACCCTATACCCAACAAATAGAACCAAAACTGGCCAAGCTCTGATACCACTTGTAAGGAAGCAAAGGTGTGCGGAAATGCTTCCTATGCTAATCTTGAGAGGACGATTATGCAAATTTCAACTTAACTATTACAGAGATCACAAGAAGCACATAGAGTAGAAATAAAACAATAAACACATAACACAGTGATTATCGTGGGGAAAACCCATACTGGTAAAAAACCCCACACTCTAAAACCTGCATAATATATTAACAAATCAACAAGAGATTACAATACACTTGCAATGCAAGTTCTTACAAGAGCATCACCTCAACTCAAGCTCGGAGAGACTTCACTAGCATCCTTCTAGCACCCAGCCTTGCAAACCAAACTCCATCATACAAACTCCTCCCCAAGCCCTCATTATATAGGAATTTTACAACCTAGAAACCATTTGTGGTTTTACAATACCATGGGAAAAACCTCCATGACACTTGTTGCCCACCCTTGACATTTGTTTTTCCAAGATAAGAAAACCAGGTTAAAAATAGTTACTCACATCCAAACTCTTATCCCCTATTTTTGACCCTCATAACTAACATGAAATGTGTCATATAATCTCTAAAAATGGCCCTCCTATATTATACTATGGACAAGGCATCTTTTGACAACTCATATACCTTTTTTCAAGGCACCTACACATGGGAAACCTCCCAACTATATTTGGAACTATTTACTGAAAATTGCAAGGTTGAGACACATGTATCTCAACAATGGAGACCCATAGAAACTACCAACCCACAATACTAAAAAATATATATTTTATAATATTTGACAAACAAGTTATAACATCATAGAAAGGAGACCAAGACATACCAAGCATCAAAGGTCTCTTGTCCACCTAATCGTGCTTTTTGGATGCCACCCTAGTTTTCATAGGGAACTCTGATCCACAATCAACATGTGCAACAACTTCTGCTTCTTCCATTAATATCTTCCCAGATTAGAATCCACCCTTTCTTCTTTTATTTCCACACCAAAAATTTCATCCTCCTCACCATTACTCACCAAGCCCTCAATCACCAAATAGTTTTGTAGCCACCCCTCTCCACCATAAGAAGCCATGCCTAACATCTTCTTGAGGAACATAATGTGTTGTTTCCCTACTTCCATCCTTCATGGTAAAGAGAGAGATCCATGGAGCTAATAAGGAGAAGGTTGTAAATTTCTTTGCCTCGACACTGGACAATGTAGTAGTCTTTAGGAAGCAAAATCCTTTTGTCAAATCCAACATTCTCCAAAAAATCCTCAAGCTCACCTAGGTAGCCACAAACATCACAAATGTATTGGTATTTAACCCTATGTCTGTAATCTATTCTCAGGTATCACCTTTACCACATGAATCACCATTCCATGAGTTGATTTAAATACACACTCCAAATGCTTCTTAGTTACTTCACCAAGGAATGACATCTGCCTCTTCCTACTGACTAGTCTTAATGGTTTGTCCATGTTTGTCACACACTCAACCTTCAAGAAATACGACTTTCATGCATAAATGGAAGTTCCCAGTCTATCATATATTCTTGCACAGTGCACTGATCACTTTCTCGAGAATTTACATTCTCTCAATCATGCCTAGTACCTCTCATTGCGTCAATTCGGGCCATGCAACTATAATTAATCTACCAGACAATGTCCCACATTTGAGATGCCAAAATTATTCTTTAATCGATGTGTTGGCTAGAGGACCAGCCAACAAATCACTATCCCCCAACATCAAACCAGTGCTTATGTCTACAAAATATGCCCAGGTGATCCCTCAAATGATTTTCTTGATATCGATTTAAATGTTGTGGCATAATTTACAACCCAAAAAGGCCCTCAAAACTAGTTCACATGTTTGAATACTAAGATGGTGTATTATGTTCATTACCTTCCCATCTCATCAAAGCCAGTCATATTCAAGCTTAGTAATGAAAACCTATCTCTGAGGAAGATTTGACTTGGTAGCATAAAATTACCCAATTGCCTTCTTTGCTAAATCATCTGCCAACATGTTACCTTCATGATACACATGGGATATTATGCATTATGCTAACTTATCTATTAGCTCCTAAATAGGCTTTAACCATCTTTTTAGTTTCTAGTTAGGAGTCAAATTTTGGCAAAGTAGATTAACTTTGATTAGAGAATCGTCTTCCAAATGCATTCGGGTTGCATTTACTTCTAGTCCACATTTTAATCCTAAGAGGGCAACATGAAATTTGGTAATATTGGTTGTTTTTTATTAAAAAGGCAGCGTTAACTAGGGCGCCGACCCTTAACATAGTCACAGACTATCAAAAAGACAAAACAAACCAAGGGAGCAAGCCCCTTCACAATAATCAGATCAGAAAACAAACTAGACTCAACTCAAGGAGGGGAAGAGACATCCAAGCCTTGAGAGGGAGAGGTTAGGACAAGGGGGGAGGACCTCCCCTTCCGCCTACGACGAACCACAGTCCAGGCGATACAATCATTAGGACCAAGAGAGAGATCAAGTGGAAGTGATTCAATAGAGTTGTGATCAGAAGTAGCTGCAGAGTGTTCATATAATATTGTTTGTTGTTTCACCCAAAAAATTTGATTTATCACTGAGAATTTTGCCAATATGATTTCTTGCCACATGCCCCACACCACTCGAGCAAAGATTGCCCCTAGAGGCCCTGTTAAAATTGACCTTCATCCACCCTATCTCAAGTTCCTTCCAAGTCACTCCTTTCCGCTTGTTGATAGGAAGATAAATCTTCATTTCCACATTAACAAGGGACATTAATATATTATTTGAAATTAATTTATGTAAAATTTAATAAATTATTAATCTCTCTTTATCTCTATTAATGTTGTAGCTTCAGGAGACTACATTTCCTGTGATGATTGTGAAAATCTTTTTGCTGATGATTCTTCATCTTGTCGCTTCCTCTCAGTTCATCTATTTTGCTCAACAATTTTGAGCTCTACATTCATTGAAATTTATTTCATCACTGCAAAGTATGTTGAAAGGTTATTGTTCATTATGATAACTACCACCGCTTATGTATGTATGGCTAGCGGCTTCGTGAGAGTCTCTTGTGTGCTAGCAGTTGTGTCTCTCCTGCTTGTATTGCATCTGTTGAGTAGCTCAGTTTTAGCGCTTGGTGTCAGTGTTGTAACTGTCGTCTATCTTTTAGCGCTTGGCCTTCCGTCTACCTCCGCTATGAGTTATGTTGGGTTGTGTTTCTTCTATTCAAGTCTTAGCCTTGTGTCGTGGATGTGGGAAGTTGAAGGCATTCAATATATTTATGTATTTGGTGATCATCCGCTGTGAAGTTGGAGATTTTCATGGGATGATATATATTGTCGTGACCTTGCATCGTCTTGAGCCATTCCATTGTATTCTATTGATGATTGCGGATAATATTCTGGGAATCGCATGAAGTCTCAATAAAAGGGTTATACTTATTTATATTCAGTGATGATCATTTGTGTGTAAAGATTCGATTTCATATCATCTTCAATAATCTTATTTGTGAGCAGTTTTAGGAAGTCTTAAGTTTTCTAAGTTTTAAGTGTTATCAATCATTGTTAGATGAGTGCTTGTTAAGCGTGAGAATTCTGTACTCAAATTTGAGCATTCAATAAAATCTGATTTTTGTGTGGCTGGGTTTTTCACCCTCAGGTGGAGGGTTTTCCCAAGATAAATATTTGTGTATCTTGTTCTCTTAATTTTTCTAGTTTCAGTTATCTGAGTTGTTTAGCTTTCTAGTTCTAACTTTAACAATCTCTACCTCTCTTGCCCTCTCTCTATCTCTCCTATTTAGACTCTCCCTCTCCATCTCTATTTGTCTATCTTTACTTCTCTTTGTTCGGCTCTCTCTCTCTCTCTCTCTCTCTCTCTCTCTCTCTCTCTCTCTCTCTCTCTCTCTCCTTATCTTCCCATCTCTCTCTCTTACTCTTCCTCCCTCTATATCTCCCTCCCTCCTTATTGGAAACATAACATGAACCTATTGGTAATGGAGCCTAATTATCTTCTTTATTTAGAGGTTTTATTTGTAAATGGATACATAGTCGATTTGAAGCCATTACTTCTACATTGACACCATTGTTGGACATGCACCATCATATATTGAATGAACTACCAATTGACCTCGTGTACCACACAAATATATGTAAAAATAATCCATAATTTCACAAATTGACCTTCCACACCTCTTCAACGTACTCATCGCATACTAAGGTGTAATTGATAGTGGTACATATCATCAACATTCTTGTAAATGACGAATCTTGATTTCATCTATTTATTCAATACTCGAAAATCTAGGAAAGAGAATATGAAATACGAATAAGTTGATGGATTATATTGTAAAGAGTTGCTTATTCTTTTCTAAATTTATTAGAACTGAATTTATATTCTATTCTTTATTTTCACTGTATTTTTTCAAAATTTTATTTTGATCTATTATAAAATCTCATATTATAATAAAAATCACAAGCAAAACTCAAGCAATTCTATATTTAAAATTTAGTCATACAAATTTGAAATTACATTTCACCCAATTGAAAAGATGTTTTACATAATACAACTATTGTCATATTTTTCAATCTATTAAATATTGCACAAACATTAAGTCAACCTCAATATGTAATGTTTATATATCTGTGTGTATAATAACATCATCTTTTCTTTATTTGGACCCATGGTAAGAGAAGGTAGCATGAGAATTATTGTTCATATATTAATTGACAAGACATCATAGTATACAATTTGATTAGTTTTTTAAGATGCATTTACAAACACCTTAAAACTCATATTTTTGAAAAAAAAGAGACAATTTAAGAGGCCATAATCCTCATACCTTTTCGACCACATTGTTTACTTATATTAGAAACTAAGTTCAAACCTTCGTGATTATCTTCTTTTTTTTAAGGTTTATAGTTCTTTTAAGTTTAAGGACTTTTATTAAAGTTAAGATTTTATAAGCTTTTTTTTTTAATGTTTTAATGTTTTCATTAATATTTAATTTTAATTTTTAAGGTCATTATCTTAATTATGATTATCATTGAAAATATTTTAGTCACATGTTGTATTTGTGTCTATTTATAAAAGACTAGGTTATCTTAAGTATTTTATAGTTTATTCAAAGAATCATAATTTAAAAGTCTACAACATTTTAATATTAATAGTGTCCTGAATAATTATCTAATAATGATACCACAATTGCCATGATAAGTTCTAATTAACTCAAGCCACTTAATTATTCATATTTTGAAGTTACCAACATCTATGTCTATATTATTTTCTTCTTTATTAACTTGACCTTGATAAATCATGTCTATATTACTCTCTTTATTTTATAAATGTACTCTCTTAATGATCTTAAAATGGTTTTATTTTATAGTTATCAAGCAATCTTAATAATGAGAAAAGTTATATTTCATTAAGAGAGTACATCAATAAAATAAAACCATTTTAACATCATGGGTGAATGCAAGAGCATGGTGGTTCAAATTGTGTTCCTAAGCAAAAAGAAAGTGAATATTTTGACTTAAAGCAAATTTTATGTGAAAATTAGACATGTTATCAAATTGTAGTTATAAAAAAAATTGAAAATTGAATGTAGTTAATGAAGTACTATTTTAAAAAAATTTAAATTAATTTAGAGAAAATTAGATATTTTAATCATTTTAATAAGATACTATTATTTTTTTTTGGAAATAATAAAAAGTAAGTGTCATTTTGGCTAGCTTAAGTATGAGCATTCTTTTTAAAATAAATGAGATACAAGAAAAGAACACACAAGGTGATGCAATAAATATTTTTGTAAAGAAATGGCGAGTCAATAATTAATTATGAAAATTTTATTACAATTTTTGAAAGAGCAAAATTAAATTTCTAGCCAACTTAACTTGATAAAAGATATAATTTATTTAAAAAAAAAAAATTGTAAAAAATGAAGTTTATAGTGAAAAGGACAAATAGTTTAAAAATTATGGATGTTTTTCAATAAGTATATCTATTAGAAATCTAAAATAATGTATGTAGAAAATTAATAATAACTATCTATTAAAATGATAATGAGGAATTTAATTTTAAAGCTATATATATATATATATATATATATATATATATATATATATATATATATATATATATATATTATATTTTTATAATCTTAAGAGTGCTCTAGATATACCCATTTTATTTTATCAAATTTAGATTAATAATATTTATTAGCATAAGGGAAAAGTTGGGGGAAATTTATAAACACCCGTAACTCATGATTTGCATAAAAAATATAGGTTTAGGATTCTAAAGCTTAATTCTCATGCAATTTTGAAGTATTTTTTGTGGGATGTTGTGGGTATTTTTTAAAATAAAATGGATATCTATTTTTATAAAATAAATATCCCTTTTGAAATTAGATATTTTCCTATTTCCCATGTCATTCAAAGCATATTTGAGAGAAACAGGAAAATAAAATAGCTATGGAAACTTATATTTATTTCCTTTTGACTTACTATTTGCACCTTCAAATGTTCAAAATTTGGTGCCTATTATGAGCATTTTGGTTGCAGCACTCGGAAACATACCTTGACAAATCTTCCTGAGTAGCTTACTTTGGAAGGTCATAATTTGCTTGTTGATAACCACGCAAAAGCACTTGGTGGACATGCTTGTGTATCATAAGTAGGCACACTCACTCGGTTACACACTCCCAAAATCAGATTTGATAAGTTTTTGACTCACTTAATTGGTGGATTTGGGAAAGATTTTGTTGATTGGAGTTTCCGAATCTTCTTAAGTGCCTATCTTTGACCACTAATATTTTTCAACCTATTTATTGTCACGTAAAATGGCTTGGTAATCATACTCACATGACTTAGTGAGTACATTGGATAAGGTACAAGCTTCCAGAATTAGGTTTGACACATATTTTATGCACTCAGTTGGTAGGTTTAGAGAAGATTTTGTAGCCTACACAGTGTTGATATGCCTAAGTTGTCGATTTGGACCATTTATATTTGCAGCTTGTGTATAGTCATGAGATGCCAATTGGTAGTCATGTTGTCTTTATATACATAAGTACACATGTTCAATGCCATGACCCCAAGTCTTGATTTGATATTTTTTCAAGGTCCAAAGCAATCAGGGTTTGGATAGGTTTGACGTTTGCATTTGGTAATATCAGCCCCAAAGACCACCTTTGACCTTTAAAATTTCCCACCCTAGGAGGAATTGTGCAAACCGTTAATCAATAGCAATTTTCATGTCAAATGGAATTTTTTCTTATTCAGTCTCATGCCCTCATGATCAATTTTGATGAGTTTTCTAGGGTGCTTCCAGATGCAGTTTACCCATTTTTAGTCTCCAAAAAAGGTTTCAAAATTGCAAAATCAAAGAACAACCCACTTTATGTTTAGGCCCTAAATGCATAAAGATTTATTATGATGACGATTTTGAAGTCAAGTTGTTCAAAAACAAAAAAAAATTAGCCAGGGCCACAACATGACTTGACATATATCATAGCATCATAAGTTTTAAATTGGCTAAGTTTTGTAGGTGTAAAAGGGGTGTTCTTATCCCTCTACAAGGTTAAACAATTTTCACGTCATCATAAAGGTTGCATTTGCATAAGGGAAAATTTTAAACCCTTTTCTATTCAAATTGGATTTTAAATTTTAATTATTGATTTAAATAATAATGTGTGATGGTTCGTTGGCAAGGATATACTGGCATTGTTGGAAAATTGGGAATGAAAGTAAAATTGCTTGAATCACTTTAGGTGGCGATTTAATTATTACGTCAAAAGCGTTTCTTATTTGAAACGGATTAACTAACTTTTAAAATCTACGGTGCACATGCACAAAAATCCATTGCAAGACTATTGCAATGCATCCAACCATCAAATCATTTTTGCCTATTTTTTCACCATGTTTTCAATACTCTTGTTTTTTTTGGATGATAAAGTATTGTAGATTTCTGAGTAAATTTGGAGATATTAGCTTATCATGCTAACCACATGGTGTTTTGAGTACATTAGAAAAAGGTGCATATGTCAAACTATTAAAACTTATTTATTAAGTCAATGTGCCATATTGAAAATAATAGTGTCTATATCAAAATGGTGGATTTAATATATATATGACATAATCTAGCATAATAATTGTCATGTGTTCATCTCATGAGCACACTTATCTTAAAACATAAGATTTTCTCAACTATAAGACATGAAAATAACTCTTATTTGTGGATATAAATATATACCCCACACAAAATGAAGCATAATTTTATAGTGGAAAAATAAAAGTAGCTTAATATTTAATAATATATAGGTTCCTTTTTATTATATATATTATATTGTTTTGAGATTGTATAATATAATATAGTATAAATATAGATAAAATAAATAATGTATAAGTAGTATTATATATAATAAAATACAATATTATATATTTTTTAGTATTTAATATTTTTGTACATATATTTCAAAGGTAGAAGTTTAGTGGACACCAGTAAATTGGTTGGTCATATTAATAAAAAATAATGAGATGATGTCTCATGGAGTATGATTATTACATTGTACACCACTACATTACCACAAAAAAGAAAGGCAATGAAGACTAAATGCTTATTGCAAGTCACCAAATTAAATTAGTTGTTCTACATGAGGACCAAGTAATTTAGACTAATTCAACTAAGATAATTTCACATCTACATTTAATGATTTAAGCATAACATTAAATTATACAAGTTTCTTTTCACTCAAGTAATGGATCCCTAGCATAACTAAAATAATTTAATATTACTAAAAAATAAACACATATCTCTATTTTATTAAAGAAATATACTTTATCCTTATATATATGAATTTAAGATTTGAACATTGATGAATTCCTTTCCCACACTAAATGGACGACACATGACACCTCTTCAAAAGAACAAGTTTGATCCACTTTAATGATCATTGCTTGTTTTAAATGTTCTTTGATATCAATAATTTATAACCACTACAAATCATGCATTATGTAGTACCCCTGCCCTAATCAATTTCTAATCTCGGTTTAATCTTGGTTAGTTTATCTTAATATAATGTTATAGTCAGATGTTTGATTTAATGCATAGCTGTTGATGTGGTTTTCACACTAGTTGTATGCAAGTTGTTTAGTGTTCCTATTTCGTGATATTAATATCGGGCTAACGCTTTCATTAAGTTTATATATGTATGCATGTATGACTCTTGGTTGCAGGAGATTTCAGGTACAAAGCTGCATGAGTGCGAGGTTCGTCTTCACCTGGATTAGCAGGTTTGAGTGTACCTCTTTAATCCTTAGAATTGGATTAGGTGGTCGTAAGACCCTAGTTGACCTTAGTCATGCTCAAGTGAGCATCGTCAGTCGTCATCAGTATTCCCTTTTTGTTGGGTTTGCGAGTCATCAGTTTGGTTGACTTTCTTGGTTTGCGTGCATGGTGTGTATGGTTAAATTGATTAATTAGTCCTTAGTATTTAATTTGATTATATATGTGTTTGTGCATTAAAGATTAATGGACTAGATTAATCAGGATTTCTGTATGTGATTTATCGTTAATTTGAATTGCTCGATTTAAATTGGGAGCAAGTTCAATTAAATGGTTAATTTTAATATTAATGCATTTTGTATATGCTGTTGAAAAAGAAAGATTTGAATTTAATTGCAATAGAATTAATTTAATCTTTTGGCATTTTTGAAATAGAAAGGTTAAATTTCAGTTGAGTGAGAAAATCAATTTTGAATTGAAAAGCAATTTAATTTGTTGATATAGTTGGAAAAGAATTATTTTTAAATAAAAATTTTAATTCCAAAAATGAAATTTTGGTCAACTCTTCCTTATAACCTAGACTTTTGGAAAATTTTGGAGGATGGATATTTTTGGAAAAATGTTTTGTTGGAAAAAAAAAAAGGATTTTTAGAGGAGTTTTGGGGGTTTTGGGGAGGAAGAAGTTCTTCTGGATCTTGCTGTAATGCCCCGCCAAGAAACCCCGAAGGGATTAAGCCACAACACAAGAATAGAGTGCAATTTTTTTTTTTTTTTTTTTATAAAGTTACAACACATAAGATGCAACAAGATATCAAAGATTCAGATTACATAGCGGAAGACATCAACTAACACCTAAAGAGTTTCCCAACGAGATTACTTAAATTTCACAATTCACTTAACTCACACAATTAATCCAAAAGCTGAATATCTTAATAACGAGATAATTCATAATCAGGATAATTCCTTTCAAAAGAGGGAAATATAAATCACAAGCGAAGATTCATCATTAAGATCCATTCATATTCTTCATTCAAGCTTTTCATTTAAAATTACAAACCATACATCTAACATTCTAATACACTAGGATTTCATCATAACATAAGAGATCTTTCCAAGCATATTTAAATTCCTTAACAACAACTGAGTATAATTCATTACTCTAAGTTACATTCCTTCATATTCAAATTCATTGCATTTTAAAAGACGATTGCATACTAGCATCTATGATACATCTCATCTAAACCACTTATGCATTCGATCAACATGACATTCAAGAAAGAACTGCATATAAACATTTAAGGTTAATTCCATTCATCCACTTAAACATTCTAACATAAGTTAATCATACATGATAAAGCTGAATAAAGGAAACATAAGAGAATACATCACATAACACCATAATGATCTCGGAGTTCACCCCTAAAGGGCTACATCTCCGGGTCTGCTCAACTGCAAGACCCCTCTGATAATTAATAAAGTTAAGAATATAAGAGGTTACACCAATTACAATCCAGCCATCAAGGCGATACATACGCAATATACAAGCGACCACATTGGTCAATAATACATAAACGATCCCTGAAAAGAACAGGATCCAGCTAAACATAATCAAAGCTAAAACAAGAGGTCCCTGAGAGCATCCATAAAACTGAGCCATCACCACCCAAGGTCTAACATGAAACCAACACTCACAAGGGTAGAGACAAAAGGACGACTCACAAAGGTACTCCTAACAGGACGAAACAACAACACACTAGTGAACATAGGGACAAGTGTCATCACACAACCTGGTATGGTTACCATGGCAAGTCTTCATAGGTCCCGGCCACACACAATGGGTTACCCTGGCAACCTAATCCGAGCTTCCGGCCCATCCAAGCCTCATGTGGACCCACACATCCTCTCGTGAAGACAAGGATGGTGGTTTGCCATTTCAGGCCTTCCCACAGCATGTCGAGTCTATGATATCACTCATCCCATGTGTGAGGCACATTATCTTACTTAGAGATTACATTCTAATCTACTTAAAGGTTATCACTTATTAGACTCACTTTCGACGGGTTACCCAGCAACCACTTTGGGCGTGGCCCCCAATCGAAAGCCACTTTCCCATACGACACTAGACTATACTCAGATGAACTTAAAACCAAGGAATACACATGGTCAGACGAACGGAGTTCAAGAAGGGATAGACAACCATCACGTCAAACACGACTCAAGGGTAATCACTTACTGACGGTACTCTAATTAGAGACCCAACCAACAATGGTCAACCACAATCATCATTCGACTCACACACAAGGAGGATAAAATCAAAACGACACTACCACAATACAACAGTCAACTCGGAATCGAGGACTAAAACAGGTACCCCAAGTCAAGCCATACGACAGGGTCCTATCAAACAAAGCACTCTTGCCATTTCATAATTAAAGGCGAATACATAAATTAAACTCGCAAAGGCAATAATCAGAAAAGACAATATTTCCTCAAATTGATTTAATCATTAAAAGTCGATCAAGTTTCTACAAGATCTAAATCAGCTTACAGTTATCTACCTCATCAAGGGATAAGTTGTTCTTGGTTTTCTAACTCCTAAGGTTCAAAGCATCGAACAGGCAAATTAAGCCATAATGAGTTTTTAACCAATTCATATTAATAAATCTCAGACAACCATTAATCAACTAAAATAAGATATTTAATCTCCAATCAAAACGTCATTAACATACTGGTCTAAAACCGACCTCTACAATTTCGCATTTTTCAAACCCAGATGCATAATACGAATCACGGAATATAATTATAAACAGAGAATCTAATGAAGATAATCATTTCCAAAGCACATCGTTTCAATTTCTACGATCAATGGTTAAACATTTCACTTACTTCTCGATTACTCAAATGATATGTTCTAAGAAAATATTTAACATCATCAAATAGTAATTACATCTTATTTCAACGATTTTCCAATAACACATTATTCTCTATTTTGTTTCTAAACAATACTACCTTAATTAGCCAAATGCTCTAATCAACTAGGAGGTAAGATATAAACTTATTAATCCAAGATTGGTCCAAAGTATAGCCAATTAATATTCGATGACGAAATTATCAATTTTAGAACTTAATTAGACAAGTGCATAAGCCACAAAATGGAATTGAATAATAATTAACTTATAAGTTCCATTATAAAATTAATTAATACCCAAATCAACATTTATCAAGACATTGCCACCATAGTCATAATTAAGAAACTAAAACTTACATTAAAAATCACTTACATTAAAATGATATTAAATATCATAAGCATTTTTTTTTTTGAATGATAAAAAAAAATACATTAAAAAAAAACCATGATAAAAACTATGTTCTTTTCTTTAAAAAAAAAAAACGCGTTTTAAAACAAGGCGAGGGCGGGCCGTGCCCTAACCCTAGCCGCAGGCAAGGTGCGAGCGGCGCCACTGCGGTGCCCGCAGGTGCCGCGGCGCCCTGCGGCCACCGCCGTGAGCCGCGGCCAACGCCCAACCGCAGACCACAAGGGACGGTAAAGGAGGAGAAGGGGGCGAGCGGGGGAGAGGGGAGGAGGAGCGGGTGGAGCTCCGCTCCCCGCCCTCCAACCCCAAACCTGCAGTCCTAAATAAAACCAACACGCCCAGCTCGGAGATTAACACCAACGCCCAACACAAAAAGATAAAGAATTTCGATTTAATAAAAGTTCGGTTTAAACGAACTGGGTTTGGTGTCACATTATTGATGATATCCATTCATCCCAAATACCAAAGGGTTTCAACATTCAAACAGCTGTGAGGAATAACCCACCTCCATTAATTCTATTGATTTTCATTAACAAAACCAGGTATGGCAAAAAGAATCATATAAGCACAATGATACAACCATAAAATCTTCTTGAAGAACACAACTAAAGCATGGATTTAAACCCACGAATCCAATTTAAAAACTGAAAGCAATCAAAGATTGGATTTTGGCAACAAGCAACCATTTTCATAACAACAAGGAAGAACAATTTGGTTAAACCCTACCTTCATACGCAATCCTGGAATAGCTGAAGGAGAGCCCACCTGTCAGATCCAGCCAAATTCCTTCCCAAAACCCCCAAAATTTCTTTCCAACCAAAATCTTCTCCAAAAATGTCCATCCTCCCATTTTTTTCCCAAATTTTGGGTTATATGGAAGAGTTGACCAAAATTTCTATTTTAGGAATTTAAAATTTTTATTTACAAATAATTCTCAAAAAAAATTAATTCTTTTCTAACTATTTCAGAAAATTGACTTGCTTTCTAATTCCAAAAACGATTTCTTCCTTTAATTCAATTTAACCTTTCCAATTTAATAATCCAACAGAATACAATTAAATCTATTGTGATAAAATATAAAACTTTCTTTTCAACAGCATATATAAAATGCATTTAATATTCCAAAATCAGTCATTTAATCGAACTCACTCCCAATTAAAAATAAGCAATTCATTAACAACGAAAATCGCATAACGAATTCCCGATTAATTTAGTCCATTAATCTCTAATGCACAAATACATATTTTTAATTAAGAAAATTACTAAGGACTAACTAATCAATTAACCAGGTACACCAAGCACGCAAACCGAGAAGGTCAACCAAACAGACGACTCGCAAACCCAAACAAGAAGGGATTACCGACGACGACTGGCAATGCTCACTAGAGCACGACTAAGGTCAACTAGGGTCTTACGACCACCTAATCCAACTCTAAGGATTAAAAAGGTACACTCAAACCTGTACATCCAGGTGAAGACGAACTTCGCACTCATGCGGCGTTGTACCTGAAATCTCCTGCAACCAAGAGTCATACATGCATACATATATAAACTTAATGAAAGCGTCAGCTCAATATTAATACCACGAAATAGGTACACTAAACAACTTGCATACAACTAGTGTGAAAACCACATCAATAGCTATGCGTTAAATCAACATCTGACTATAACATCATATTAAGATAAACTAATCAAGATTAAACCAAGGTTAGAAATAGATTAGGGTAGGGGTACTACACTTGCAGGTTAGGCTCTCCTTCAAGCTCTTCCAGGAATGCGTATGGAGGTAGGAATTACCTCATTTGTCCTCCTTGTTGCCTTGGAAATGCTCTGTTGGTTGAATGAAAAATGTTTGTGTTAAAAAATCCAATCTTTTAAAATTGATTTTTGATTTAATTTTAGATTTGTGGGTTTAGAACTATGCTTATGACTGGTGTTCTTGCAAACATAGTTGAATCATTGTGGTAAAATGGTTCTTTTTAGCCCATTATGAATCTTTGTTGGAAAATGGTTTGGGGTTGTGAAACCTTATCATTCTGGAAAATTATATTGTAAGTCTCTTTATGAGACTGTGTTTTTTTTTATTATTATGGGGTTTTGCTGTTTAGAAAGGAAGTGATTAAAACCCACATCTTTAATTATAAAAAAATTGATTTCTTTTATGTTAAATCGAAATATGAAATTGTGAAACATTTCATTTGGTTATTTCGAATTTAATATCGAACTGTGTTTAAAAAAAAAATAAAATTTATGTTGGGTTCGGAGGGTGGGGAGCGGAGCTCCATCCGCCTCCTCCTCCTCCCCCTTTTCCCTTATCCCCGCGTAGCCGCAGCTCGCTGTGACCCTTGCGGCGGCCGCAGACTCTGTGTCTCCGCCGCGGTGGCCGCAGGGAGCGGCGCGTCCCCCGCAGTGGCCGCAGGGCGCTGCGTTCCCTGCGCGGGAGCCGCAGGTCCTGCGCTCATTGCGGCGGCGCCGCTGCGGCTAGGGCACGAGCCCGGTTCCCCACGTGCGCCGTTTGCTATTTAGCCTTTTAAAAATGTTTTTTTTTATGTATTTTTTTTATTCAAAAAAAAATATATATAATATTTTAATATTATTTCATGTTAAGTTTTAATTAGATTTTTAATTATGATTAATGTGGCATAATCATAATTAATGATAAATTGATATTAATTAATTGTATAATGGAATATATACGTTAATTAATATTCAATTTCATTTTATGATTAACACACTTTTTCTAATTAAATTCTAGAATTGTTAATTTTGCAATTAATTATTAATTGGTTATATTTTGATTAATCTTGGATTAATAAATATATATCTTGCCTTATAGCTAATTTGAGTATTTGGCTAATCGAGGAAGTATTGTTTTAAAAATAAAAATAAAAATAGAACATTATGTTATTGGAAAATTGTTGAAATATGATATATTTACTAATTGATTATGTTAAATAATATTCAAGAACATATCATTTGAGTAATTGAGAAGTGAGTGAAATATTTTATCATTGGATATTTTGATCATTTAAACGATGTGCTTTTGGAAATTTAATTATCATTTGGGAAAATTGTTTAGTCACTGATATTCTCATTTAGTAAAATGAATGGTTAATTTATATTTTTCCTCTGTTTGAGAAATAGACAATGGTACTATTGCAAATTGTGATATTGTATTCACCTTGCAATGATGATTTCCTGTTAGTGTATTTTTGGAACTTAGATCATGTAGAAAACTTGATCGACTTTTAATGTTTAGATCAATTCGGAAAAGATTGTATCTGCTGGATATTGCCTATGCGAGTTTAATTTTTGTATTCGTTTTTGCTTATGTAATGGCAAGTCGTGCTTTGTTTGATAGGTCCCTGTCGTATGGACTGATTTGGGGTACCTGTTTTAGTCCTCGGTTCCGAGTTGACTGTTGTTTTGTGGTAGTGTCGTATTTGGTCATATCCTTTGTGTGGGTGTCGAATGATGAATTGTGGTTGACCATAGTTGGTCGGGTCTCTAGTTAGAGTATCGTCAGTAGTGTACCTCTTTGAAGTCATGTTTGACCAAATGGTGGATTTCTCCATTTTGAACTCCGTTCATCTGACCATGTGTATTCCTTGGTTTTTGAGTTCGTCTGAGTATAGTCTAGTGTCGTATGGGAAAGTGGCTTTCGATTGGGGGTCGCGCCCAAAGTGGCTGCTGGGTAACCCGTCAAAAGTGAGTCTAATAAGTGATAACCTAACAGTAGATTAGGATGTAATCTCTAAGTAAGATAAATGTGCCTCACACATGGGACGAGTGCTAACATAGACCCGACATGTTGTGAGAAGGCTTGAAATGGCAAACCATCATCCTTGTCTTCACGAGAGGATGTGTGGGTCCACATGAGGCTTGGATGGGCCGGAGGCTCGGATTAGGTTGCCAGGGTAACCCAGTGTATGGGGTCGGAACCTAAGAAGACCTGCCATGGTAACCATACCAGGTTGTGTGATGACACTTGTCCCTACGTTCGCTAGTGTGTTGTCGTTTTGTCCTGTTAGGAGCACGTTTGTGGGTCGTCCTTTTGTCTATGCCCTTGTGAATATCGGGTTTCAGGTTAGACCTTGGGTGGTGATGACTCGGTTTTGTGGATGCTCTCGTGGACCTTTGTATTAGCTTTGATTATGTTCAGCTAGATCCTTTCCTTTTCAAGGATCGTTTATGTATTTATTGACCAATGCGGTTGCTTGTATATAGTTTATGTTTCGCCTTGATGGCCGGATTGTAATGGTGTAACCTCTTGTATTCTTAACTTTATTAATTATCAGAGGGGTCTTGCAGTTGAGCAGACTCGGAGATGTAGCCCTTTAGGGGTGAACTCCGAGATCATTATGGTGTTATGTGATGTTATTCTCTTATGTTTCCCTTATTCAACTTTATCATGTATGAATAGCTTATGTTAGAATGTATAAGTGGATAAGATGGAATTAACTTTAAATGCTTGTATGCAGTTCTTTCTTGAATGCCTTTTTGATCGAATGCATAAGTGGTTTAGATGAGATTTATCGTAGATGCATGTATGCAATCGTCTTTTAAAATGCAATAAATTGGAATATGAAAGAATGTAACTTAGAGTAATGGAATATATTCAGTTGTTGTTAAGGAAATTAAGTATGCTTGAAAAGATCTCATATGTTTATGATGAAATTCTAGTGTGTTAGAATATTAGATGTATGGCTTGTATTTTAATGAAAAGCTTGAATGAAGATTATGAATAGATCTTAATGTATGAATCTTTGCTTGTGATTTATATTTCCATCTTCTGAAAGAAATTATCCTGATTAAGAATTATCTCGTTATTAAGATAATCAGCTTATTGGATTAATTGTGTGAGTTAGTGAATTGTGAAATTTAAGTAATCTCGTTGGGAAACTCTTTAGGTGTTAGTTGATGTCTTCCGCTATGTAATCTGAATCTTTGATATCTTGTTGTATCTTAATGTGGTGTAACTAAAATAAATAAATAAATAAATAAATAAATAAATAAATAAATAAATAAATAAATTATTGCACTCTATTCTTGAGTTATAGCTTAATCCCTTCGGGGTTTCCTGGCGGGGCATTACACATTACTTCAATAGATAGAATTAATCCTAATAGTTTAAAGGTCTTCAATGGTCAAATAGGCATTGCCAATGCAACCACATTCCACCAATCCACTACAAAGAGCACAAAATCAATGAAAGACACGAGAAAGTCATGTCATGAAGCACACAACACAAAGCAGAGTAGGTTTACTATGAAACCCATCAAAAGAAACAATTTGAAAAGTGAAAGCTTAAATATATTATGCCTTCCAAAGATTTGTTTGTGGAAGAATTCCTTCATTACATGACCAAAAAAGATTTGAATTTGGTTTATATGTTTGACCAAAGTAGTTCATTTTTCCTTCCAACAATAAAGGTTGTACAACACATTTTACATTGTGATCTACACTAATTTACATCAAAATATATGATGTACAATAATGATTACAAATACAAGTATATTGTTTAGTTTTTAGCAATATATTTTTCAAGTTTAAAGTACACTCTTCTTGAAAATTCATCTCCATATTCACATGAAGGGCATGACAATAGTAAGAAGAACAAGCTAATTGCATTTCAACATAAACCCCATGTGGAGCAATTTTTTTCATTGCGTTAATTATTTCATGGCACAATAGATGTCATGACAATTGTCAACAACCCTAATAGTGCATAAACTAAAACTACATAGATCGTCTCATAGAGTAAAAAAACATTCAATTGTCGGTGGGATTTTCACCATCCATTGATATCATCACCTATTAAGGATTCTAATTCATCAAGACATCAACAATTTGAGAATAATCTATTTATTGCAAATAGGGGTTCAACATGATCAAAGAAATAGAAAATCTCTATAAAGTATAGGTAATTTTGTTCTCCACGTCTTTATCCCTTGCTTATAATTTTTATATAAATCTTAATATCTATTTGATAGAGTATTATTTACATTTTAAAGAATATATATATATATATATATATATATATATATATAACTATTATCATAATTAAAAAAGAACAACTATTATCATAATTCAACCTTGAATTCAACAATGATAGTTTGGAGGAAAGAAGGATCAATCATGTAATTAATTTTAGTCTTTCATATTATTAGTGATGAATAGTTGTTAATAAATAAATTTTTATAATCTTTTTTTATTGATTTATTATATATAAGGTATTTAGGATCTATAATTAATACAAACATTTAATGATGCAAGACAATTGAAGCTACCTTAATCATCTATGTCTACAAAGTGCATTTAGTTGTCATTGGTTTGTGTGTTAGTGTGATTGTAATAATCACATTCCATGAGACACTCTCACCCCCGAGATTGGTGATAAGAAAGGCAAGGGCTCAAAATTCTTCTATCCTATATAGTTTGGGTAAAATATCACATGTAAACCATAATAATATAACTTCAATATAGAAATTGAATTCCTTGAAATTCTTAGAATAGGCAAAACACAAGGAAGAAATATTTCTCCCCCTCTCTCTATATATCACTTCATATTTGTAGATTTATCTTTCTATCTCTCCCCCTCTCTCCATCTTTATACAATTACCTCTTCCATCTCTATATATCCCTCTCCCCTCTCCTTCTCTACATATCTATCTCCTTCTTCCTAACTATCTTCCTAATTTAGAGGTTTTTATTTCAATTGTGTTTAGATCACTTATAGTGAATGCAAAGTTGGTTTGAAGTTATCACGTCCCTATTGAGTCATTTTTTGCATACACGTCAATTTCTAAATTCTTTTCCTATTAATTGTTCTCATGTATTACACAAATGTATACGGAAAATAGACTAAAATTTTTCCTAATTAAACTTCCACACCTCTTCCACACAAGTGTTATTATATAACAATAATATAATTCTACAAAAAGCATTGGAAATAATATATTGTGGGCCCTTTTGTGTGTTTTGACGTGGCTGGAAGGCTTGACTCGTTGATTCAGTGCAAGCTAAAAAGGGCTCCACCAACATTTACAACTCCAGCGATGAAATTTGTTTCCAAGCAGTGACAAAGGAAAAGTGAAATTCATTCGATCGGTGAGGGGAAAAATAGGGTGCAACGACCTTTCATAGCCTCAACGATATGCACAAATATAGCCCTAATTTAATGAGTGGAATGAACATTAGGCAAAGGGGCTGCAAGTTGTGGGAAATTGCATGGGCTTTGGAGTTTGTTTTGAACGATTTCTGGTGGAAGCGTATGTGTGGATAAAATTTGGCAAAAGAGATGTCGTTCATTGTGATGTTTTCCATTGGAAATTACTACCATGATCTCACAAAACAACCACCTGATTACCCCTTTTTTTGGTTCTCTCATGAAAACTGCGAATGGCACTTGGGTGAGCAACAGTTTATAACAGGTGAGTGGAGCTTTTTGTAACAGCAATGTGCAATGTGCAATGTGCAATGTTACAGATGTGTGGCTGAGTATTTGGGAGAGGTTTTGTTAGTGCACACTGCACACCAATGTGAAGGGAAGAAATGCGATGGATTTGGAGGCATCTTTATATTGCTGATGAAATTCGAATCACTAAGTGAAGCTCTGTGAATGTGATATGGTGAGAAAGGCAGAGGCACTAGTTGTAGTTTGTTGTGCCCATCTCATGAAAAGGTATTTTGTGTTTTACAGAGAGGCGACTTGATGATACATTAAACCTCTCACAAATGTGGATTCTAAATGTTTGCATTCTAGGCCATTGTGCCTCCCTTCATTTTCTTCTTTGGCTCGTGGGGTTTGGTGTTGAATAATTATTTAAATGTCTCTGGCTAGAATCAAAAGACGATTTTGATTGATCTCACATAGTCTCCTGTGCATTCAATTGGAACCCTTTTTTATGTGCCACTTGGAAAAGAGAGAAGATGTACATGACTGTACATGACTGTAATTAAATAAACAGATTTTGGACAGTATTGAAATCCAAAGTTCTGAGCTAAAATTAGCTTTGTGAAAGGTCAAGAACATGGTGATATGTTGAAAATGGAATAATACAGTCAGCCATTTGTGAAAATTCAAAACAAGATTATGTTGGATTGTTATCTCAAGAGACAATCATGTGACATGGAGTATTGCAAAAAGCTTTTATAATATGGTGATTTGATTTCAAAGCTAAAGGGTTTATCATTTTCATTAATAAAATAATGTGTAAATTAAAGTGAAATATTTTCATGAAAGGCCTAAAAGTCGTTTAAATGAAAGGCCTAAAAGTCATTTAATGGTGAAGGCCAAACGAGTGAATATTTTTACACCCAAAGGGCATAATGTGCGAACTAAATATTTCAGTAAATAATGCATCCACGGGAAAGAACAGCAATTATTTCATATGCAAGCAAAGGAAAGAAATAGAGGGGAATGCTAAATATTTCATTAAATAATGCATCCACGGGAAAGAGGCAAAATTCATATGCGAGAAAAAGAGAGAAAAAGAAAGAAATAGAAATAGAAATAGAGGGGAATGCTGGAGCTTCTTCAAGCTGCTAGGTGTCATAAAGGAAGATAGGACAAAGCATTTTTAGTTGTAGATCAAAGGGCAAATAAGTAGAGAGAAAAAAAGAAAAAATTCAAATTCTGCTTTGCAAATCAAGAACGAAAAGGAGTCAAGTGGCACACTCAGATTTAGTAATAGGTGTATATGCTGATTTTGAACCCTTCTTGCATACCCTAGCTTCAATCACAAAACCCTAGATCTACAATAAAATTCAACAAAACATTAATAAAGAACCATCAAACATGCAAAATAAACCAAATGATACCTTCACACATTCAAATGGGTTTGATCTTCATTGTTCTCCTATCTCCATTAATCGTGTTTCAATATGATTGCTCTCAAATTTTTATGCTTGCACAAGAATTCAATGAAAAACGGATGTGGTTGTGATGATGTACATTTGATGTAGGCTATGATTTTAACAGAGTGTAAGTATGCTAAAAGATTCGATTGATGAAAGAGAGAGGAGGAAGCCTCTTTTATAAAGAGAATCCTAGAAATGGAGGGATAGGATTTAGAGGTTAATGGTGAATGGGGGGCTAGGATTGAGGAGTAGGTATTTAAAAAACACATTGTCATGTGGATAAGAAAAAAAGGGTAAATGAATTAATTAATTAATTAAAAATGTTTATTTAATTAATAGAAGAAGGGCCACATAAATTAAATAAATAAAATATTTATTTAATTAGGCTGAGACAATTTTAGGTGTCTACATTAAAGTTTCCTCATTTTCTAGTAATTCTCTTTTTGATTCATTGAAAAGAGTTCCAATCCTAATTTGTGAAGTGTAATTAATTGTATAGGGTAGTTGTTTAGGTCCACATTTTCTTGTGAATATTAGTTTTAGGATGTTGTATTCAAATTTGTGATAATAGCAAACAAGTTAATATGGAATTAACATGAAAATGTCATGTAGTTATGTCTTCTAGATTGTATACAATTTTCTTTAAGTCGTAGATATCAAGGATGATTATGAATTTGGTTGAACACTTGTTGTGATGAATATTTGTTTGATGGCTTATGTTGAAGGAACACACTAAATTTTGCTTTTAGCCAAATATTGAGAATGTTGTGTAGCATTTCAGGATCTATAAGTAGATTGTTTGTATGTCTATAAGAGGCCTTATTGGTGTAGTGAAACAATAATTTCATGGTCACTTAATATGTGTTTATGCTATTATCAGAAATGGTTGTTTCATTTTGAATTTTATCTATGAACAAGGCATTAGTTTGATTGGTTTTTTTGTGCAAACCCTGGATCCAAAATCATTCTAAATCTCAAAACCATTTTAATTTTTTGTTGTTAATGGTAGATTTAGCTTAGAGTTTGTTGCCAATTGCTAAGTGAATGTTGAGATACCAAGAATATAGCTAAATTCAAGGTTAAATAGACTTTCCTTGGTATATTTTCATTGGGAAATATTTGCTATAAAATACAATGTATGTGCATAATTTGAAAGAGGTATTTAGGCATTGTAAAGGGAAACCCACCTTAGTCCTACAAAGTGGAAAGTGCAAGAGATATCAATTTATGATTGATTCTCATTCGTTGGCCAAATCCAACCTTGGACCTAAGCATAAGTGACTAATCTTTAGGCTCTAGTGGATTTTTGATCTAGGAACCAACACTTACCAAGCCAAAAAATGGTTGAATATTTGAGCCTAAAAGGAGTGTCGGCTAATCACATATTTTTTCCCCCATTGCCTCTACTTGGCCCATAATTTTCTCAATCACCCTTATCCTTCATAACATTAACTTATAGTCTAAGGAACACTTTATCTATTTGAGTTGTTGTACATAATAAAATATTCTTAGTAAAAATATTCAATGTTGTCTTAAACATTGGCACAATAATCATTGGTAACTTTATCACCCACCAAGTACAACCTCTATGCCTCTAACTAATTCATCAAGTCCAATATGACATTGAGAGGGTGGTACCAATGTGAGCCCAACCTAGGACCAATCCCCACCCCTTATCCAAGGCTATTAATGAATCATAATTATTGGTGTAGGGAAATGAAGGGACAAAATGGGGTCTTAAATGACTACATTTTAAAAAAAATTGACGATACTTGAGATTTGACAAGTAATTTTAGATGCCTATACTTAAAATTTGAAGATATGATTAAACCAAGGTTTGTAGTGTTTAAATCTAGCTTATTAGCTATTTGGTGTAGGGAAATGAAGGGACAAAATGGGGTCTTAAATGACTACATTTTAAAAAAAATTGACGATACTTGAGATTTGACAAGTAATTTTAGATGCCTATACTTAAAATTTGAAGATATGATTAAACCAAGGTTTGTAGTGTTTAAATCTAGCTTATTAGCTATTATTTAAAAAAGATGAAGAATAAGAGGGTCCAATGCAAATATTACATAAATTTTGTCCTATTTTAATTGCTAAAATATAATAATGCATTGGCAATACAATCCCCATATTATCTCTAATTAGTTTTAAAAATAGGGGGATGCATTATGAAAATTGATCACTAAGCATTCTCATCACTTAAGTTCAATAAAAATAAGTGAAATTGCAATTTTTTTATCATGTATAGAATGTTGTGTGGAATGATAAATTTGGTTAAATAGATAATAAATACAAAAAAATGAAAGACATATATGTTTGGGCCATATGATCACTAAAAGTAAATTGTAAATAAAAAACCATTAATTTATTCTAACTATATAAACATTATATAGTTAGAAAGATAAGTAGATTGATGTTGTGGTGACGGTTTTGTATAAATTGTAAGGTCATAATTTTTTTTGTTTACAATTTCACACTGCTTTGGTAATCATTTGGTGGTTGTTTATGATCTTTTGTGAATGTTCTTGTATCGGGTCCATATTGGCATTCCTAATAACATCCCCTAGCGTCTGGCCCTTTGAACAACCAATACAATAGGAATCAAGTGCCCAATGTTACTGTCCCACCAATTTGGCTTTGTAGCATCGTAAATTATCACCATGCCAATTTAAACCTCATGTTTGTGTCCCTACTTTAGCGCATCTCCCCTCATCTCCTATCTAGGTACATTAAGCGCCTTAACTCCATTTATGATGCCATGTGTACCTGCCAAAATTATTTCCTGGAGGGGCATCCTTCTCTATGGGGATTATTGAGGTCCTTGATTGAGGAGGACTAGGGCATTAGTTCCCTAGTCCTAGCACCAAAGTGCCCAATGCCCTGGTCCCCCTTGGTCATTCCCTATATTGAAGTGTGAGTTGGGTCCTATCTCTCCAACGGGAAATAAAATTAGTGTCTCAACATGACCGTTGGAGGTTGGCCTAATCAATAAATTGACCTAGGATTTCATATATAATGATATTAATCAATTCATTTCAACCTAAGTCTCCATATCCAAGCATTATATTCATTCAAGCTAGCAATGAAGTGTTCGTGCATTCATCATCAAGCATTTTTCAAAGATCTTCAAGGTTGCATATTCGTCATTCAATCATTATGGAGCAAAATTACATCATTCATATGCAAGCATGTGTGTGTGATTAGGGTTTTATTATATTCATGCCATTTCATACAACATATGTGATTACATTCAAGAAGCAAAGAATCATTATCCACAATTGTAGATCTAAGATATATCCTTCCATTATTTATTTTAGTATTTACAATATTTCATTTAAGGTTAATTCCTAAACTGGGGTTTGACTTAGGCAAACCCTTATTCTCAAACTATTTCCCTTCTCTAGTATGCATAGGAATGGGTAGAGAGTTGCAATCTTCAAAATTAGCTTTATTTACAAAGACGAATAGGTTCCCCTTTAGATGATAAAAAGTGCAGAGGACCAAAGTGACGAGCATTCTAGTCCTGACAAATCAGGAGCTCCTTCTGGGAACAAATCTGAATACTCTTATATTACCGAGATCCACATTCATGGCTCGATCTGACGACTATAGCTCACTATTTGTATGTAATTACTTTAATTTCAACACATTTACCCTAATTTCAGCATTTCAACAATTCAATTTAAAAGAGGGTATAAATCCTTAATCCAGTGAATCTAGTAGAATTATCAACCCTATCCTTTGCTAATTTGTGTCTAGATCTATTGGGTTCACCCTTCTTTAATGTAGTGGTCCCAAAATAAAAATTAGTGGTCTTCTCCTACCTAAAGGTGAAAACCCTAATTTTTCACCATCACATTTTGGTGAACCCGACATCTTCCATCTTTATTTTTTATTTATGTTCTTAGATATTAGTGTTTATGCAATTTAAAATTCAAGTTTATATTTACAAGTTTAATTTCCACTTGAATTTCAAATATTTAGAGGTTAAATTCACAAAAACTCTAATTTTAAAATTTTAAAATTGGGCTTGTGGGTTGTCTAATTTGGATTAATTATTTCAGATCTAATTTGTGAACATCTTAAATTTTAATTTTTCATTCATAGATATTATTTTAATCAAATTGCATAAATTTAGAGGTTTAACTCATAAAAACCCTAATTTATTTTGGTTAGTTTGATTTAAGGGTTGCATAATTTGTCAAATTTTAAACATTCATAACGGCCCTTAGTAGATTTGATTTTTTTTCTATTTCACATATGATTACATTTCTTTTCACTTATATCTATCATAATCATGTGTTGGATAATGGTTTCTTTCGTTTCACATTGCTCCTTTTCATTCATATCACTTTGACATTTGCATTTTTAGAATTTCCAAATTGCTTCCTTTCAATCAATTAAATCTCAAAGCTTTTATCCATAGTGCATGTTGTTTTATGGTGATATTTTTAGGAAAATGCATTACATATGTAGATCACATCAAAGCTTTTGTAGATCCCAGCCCTAGAGATGCTAATGCAAAACCTAATACTTGTACCTCTCTTAGGGTATCTAATGTGAATGAAGAACAAGCTAATACTCATATCAATGATATCTGTAATGGAGAGAAAGCATTGAAAATAAACATGGCACCATCTTCTTCTCATACACATACCCTAGCACAAGAAGGGCAGGATCAAGATATTGGTGTCTCAATCTCTCTAGATCCTCCTTATTCTCCTAGAGCCTATCTTAATCAACAAAATATTTATAGATAAGATGATGTTATGCATTTGATTCATGATTTATCACCCAACACAACATTGAGTAAAGATGAGACCTTAGATGATAAAGATCTCCCTTCCCAGCCTACCAAAGAGGATATGCATGATGATATAAATGAATATCCCCTTCCACAAGATATTCTTCTTCGTCTACTTTTCCCTTGCTCCTTCTAGATACACTTACCTACTACAAATTTCAAAGAGATCCATTATAATGTTCCTCCTACTTCTCAATTAATAAATTATTATAGGAGTGGATATAACATCATATCTAAACATAGTTTTAGAGGACAAGGACTTGGGAAATTTGAACAAGGAATCTTGTGTTTCTTTTTCTTTCTCTTCTTCTCTAGTTTCCTCTTCCCTTTTTCCGTCAGTAGACTCATCATATTCATATCCTGCCAATTTGTTAGTCTTTAGAAATGTTTTCATCAACCTTCACATTTGCACTTTCAATAAACTTGTTTAGTCTTTTGTTGTAACACTGGTATGCCTTGCTTCTTGTAGAATATCCTAGGAATATGCCTTCATCTGCTTTGTTGTCGAATTTTCCAAGATTATCCTTATCTCTCTAGATATAATATTTACTTCCAAATACCCTGAAATATTTCACTGTCAAAGTTCTACCATGCTATAGTTAATATGATGTCTTTCCATATCTTTTCTAGTATAGAATTTTGTTAAGAGTGTAGACTATTGTGTGAACTGATTCTCTCCAGTAGACTTTTGGTAGTTCTGCTCATTCGATCATTATTCTGGTTGCCTCTTGTATAGTTCGATTCATCCTTTCCACTACACCATTTTGTTGTGGTGTCCTAGTTCAGGCAGATAGTTGCCTTCTAATACCATGTTTCTCACACAAGCTGTTAAACTCATCAGAAATAAATTCTCCTCCTTTGTCATACCTCAAACACTTAATCTTTCTATTAACTTCATTTTTAACTCTTGCCTTGAATATCTTGATTTCTTCTAATGCTTCTGACTTCTCTCTTAAAAATACAACCCATGACATTCTATAATGATCATCAATTAACAACATAAAATACCTCTCACCTTGTATACTCCTTATTCTATTAAGACCGCATAAGTCTGTGTGCACCAAGTCCAACAAGTCGGTGGACAACTGTTCCTTTCCTTTAAATGTTCCTTTTTTCGGTTTTCCTACTTAACATTCTTTGCAAATATTGTTATCCGATTTGGTTAGTCTTGGCAAATCACTCACTACACTTGATGAACTAATCTTTACCACATGATCAAAGTTGATATGACACATCCTCCAGTGCCAGACCCATCTATTAATGATATGAGATAACAAACAGTATCTTGTAGCTCCTTCTAGCTGATAGATGTTTCCACCAGTCTTTTTCCTTGTTGCAATAATAGTTCAGGATACCTTCTGGATCTCATAGTCATCATCTTGAAAAACAACATTATAACCATTTTCACACATTTTTCCAACACTCAAGAGATTATGATGCAAACCCTTTGCATAGTAAACATTGTCAATATTATATTTTCCATCAAAAGTAATAGAGCCAATTCCTACAATTTGTGGTGTCTGATCATCTTCGAACCTAATAGAACCTCTGTCATATTTCTCAAGTTTAATGAACTTACTCTTATCACCAATCATATGATTTGAGCATCCACTATCAATCAACCATTCATTGAACTATCTCTTCTAGCATGCAAGGCAGTAACAATAGTCTTAGAAATATCAATCTTAGGTACATCTTTTTCTACCAAAAAAAATAGTCACCATCTTCATAGTCTGATTCATCATCCAAGATACCAATATCATCTCTAACATAATAGACTTTCTTATTAAACTTCCCTTTATTCTCCCTGAATTTTTGTCTTGATCCTTTTTCTAAACATCTAGTAGTTATATGACCAATCTTTCCACGTCTAAGCATTTAAGAGGTAACATACCTTTATATTTGTCGGTGCCTTTCTTCAATCTCCTTACAAAGTTCTCTTCCATCTCATTCAATCTTTCAGTTTTCAAATCTTCCTCAAAGACTTTAAAGGTATTCTTAAATTTATCTTTGTCTTTTCCAAACTTCCTTATCTCAAATGCAGACAAAGTTATATATAGTTGTTCCCTAGTAAACTTCTTTGGATCATAATTTTCTTTAATAGAAGAGATATCTTATCACTATAGCTTTCTAGTAAAGACATCATAATCTTCTCAATTATGTCTTCATCTTTTAAGGTACCACCAAGTTCTCTGATTTTTTTTTTTGCACTATCAACCTTCTGAAAATAACTTTTTATATCAACTCCTTTCATTTTCAAGTTCTCACATCTGCACTTAGCTATTAGCTTCTTTGATAATTTAACTCTGTCACTTCCTTCGTAGATATCCCTCACTTTTCTCAAACCTCATGAGCGGTATTCAATTAAATAAATTTTATTAATTGAGTCTTTGATAAAGCACTAAAGAGAGCATACCTTGCCTTTTCATTTTCTTCATAGGCTTGAATCTCATCTGGAGTGGTAAGACCATTTGTCGATTGTACATACTTATTTTCCACTACTTTCCAAGTGTTGTAGCCCAAGGAGATCAGGTAACCTCTCATCTTCACTTAGTAGAAGCTATAGTTGGATCCTTTAAAGATGGGGATAGATAATTTACGTGCCATCGGATCAGGATCTACCTCAAGTGATTAAGCTCTTTTCCAATGAACCAATGCTCTGATACCAATTATTAAATATCAAGGCAATTGAGAGGCGGGGTGAATCAGTTGACAACTAAATTTTTTTTTGAATTCTTTCACATATCTAGAATAACCACCATAATTAATTAAAGTAGATATAACATGAAATCACATACACAAAACATATCACATAATTAACACCAAATATGACGTTGAAAACCCAAGAAGGGAAAAACCACAGAGAATGTTAGTTATCAATATATAGTATCGGTTAAGATGATACAAGTTAAGGTGACTTTTACAAAAGGTGGCTCACTGCTAGAATGCTCATTGTAGGAGGGCTCATTGCCCAGAAAGGCTCAGTGCTGAAAGAAGAAGAAATAAAAGAGAATCCACCACTGTGACATAATTTGCAATACCAAAACTACTTTTGGTGCCTCTTAGCAACAACACACTTCACATATCAACATCAATCAGATTTATCCTTTTTAGATTTACACATTTTTCATTCATCCATTTCTCATATTTATTTAGATCGTCCTCTTATTTATACTGTCTCTGGACAACATAATCTTCTAAGTCGGGAAAACATAGATTTGAAATAGGCTAGCACAAAACATTTTGGTGGTGGGAAGGAATGAGAAGTATACCATACCACAACACACTTCATCAAAAAGATCAACATGTTATATCCATCACATATACTAGACCCAAATCACGATTCGTACGCTACACAAATGTTGTTACACATTCTCCAATTCTGGATTGAACCGGAAGCAAAATAGCACTCCCCAACTTAGCAAAAATAAGAATAGAACCAAGATACTCATGAATACAATCAATCAATACCATATCCAGTAAATAGAGAAATCTAGATTACGATCAACATGAACAAACAACACTGAATATGAATTGTAACACATCTTCTGTATCACCAAACATAAGGAACCAATCCCAAAACAATATGTTGGCATCAATGACAACCATTAATGACAACCATCAACATCAAATTTGCAACACACTTAAGCTTTTTCCAACTCCTTTCTCGATAGTCAAGATATACCTAAGCCTTTGCTCTTGCTTAATAGCTTTCTCATATACTAAGTCCATGGTAGTAGGGCCATGTACATCTACCTCTCCTCCGATATGAGCATTAAGACCCATGATAAACTTCCTTATGTGAACCGCTCATCTTTTTGGTACATCGGTACATACTTTAGAAGACGAGAGAATTTCTCCCAGTACTCATTCACCTAGGAGTCTCCTTGTCTTAGGTTTTGGAAATCAATCAACTTTTGATCATAAAATAGTTGTGGTAACCACCGCTTTCAAAATATTTCCACAAACTCATCCCAAGTAAGGCTTAAATATCTTAACCCAGGTTCCATTTTCATGTTCATTCACCAATTGGATGCTTCTCCAGCTAACTAATAATCTCCCCAATAACTTTTGTAATGCTAGAGTAATTCCTGATCTCAAAATATTTTTCCATTTCAGTGAGCCATGCCTTAGCTACATCCCCACTAATGGTTCCTTAAAACTTCAGAGGAATGACTTTGTTTAAGTCAAAGGATAATTCACTTGCAAGTGTGAGTGTGAAAAGTGGTAATCCTATAAGCTATAAGACACAAATACTTCAATAAGTCATTGCATGCATGGTTAGACAGATATAATCAATGAATGTAAAAACTGTATACACCTAAACGTAGTCTGAAGATAGTTAATTGAATTCGCAAATAATTTGATTAATTTCCCCATTCAGTCTACTTATAAATAAATCTAAGGATTTATTCATTAAGTTCATTTCAATAATTCCCCTTTGATTAATTAATATAAATTAATTAATCCTCCCCCCCATTTTAAATTCACTCTTCTAATCTCATAATTAGTTAAAACAAATCAAATCATGATTTGTTGAAATTAATTATCTTTTCCTAATATTTGAATTTCTAGATTCAAATATGAGCACATGGCTCCTAACTTATAACCACCTAACCTAACCCATTATATCTAATCTTGGATTTAACTAACCCTATCCTATCTTGCACATCCTAACCTCTTTTATCCTAACCTCTTATGGCTTGGATATTCTCCCCTTGAGACACATGGCACTTTTCCACATGTCTCCTCCCTTGGACACTTGCCCTCTCATGAGCAAGGTTCCTTGAGACTTGTCACCACAGAGATAACTAGTGTCCCTTCCTCCAACCTCTTCTCCAACTTCCCCAATCTTATCCCTTGATATCTTTAGATCAAATCTGGACGATCGATTCCTGCCACCTCAGCTTTGGCCTTGGAATTCCTATAAATACCCCTCGTTTTGGAGTAACAAAGATCCCTTGCATTCATAGTTTAGCATCATTACTATAGGCAATTTTATCTCAATCATCTAGCATAATTAGCATCTTAGATTAATCATGCATACAATCACGTATCTCATATCATTTTGGATTAATCTAGCTTATTTTGTTAATCTTGCCTTCATCTAGTTTGCATTCATATAGATTAAATCCTCCGTCTTGGTGTAGTCAAGTCACTGGTATTGCTTAAACAAATCTGAGAGCATATCTATACTTGCATCTTTTAGGAGGCAATAATTTGATTTGTCATGGTTTTACATTTATTGGTTTTGATCAACTAACCATGCAAGTAATGATCTATTGAGTGTTTGAGTTGCAGATGCAGATTCCACATTTCACGCAAACAAAAACCATAACAAATAGACCTATTGCCTCCTAAAAGATGCGAGTATAAACTTGCTCTCAGATTTATCTAAGCAATACTAGTGACTAGACTACACCAAGATGGAAGATTTAATCTATATGAGCACAAATTAAGCTAAATGGATGCAAGATTAAGAAAATTAAGCTAGATGGATGCAAGCAATGATTATCAAGCTATATGATTATAATCAAGCTAACATGATTAAACTAATATGCAAGAAAGATAAGATGCAATAATCTCAATACACAATATTCTCAATGACTCCAAAGAAAAAAAAAACATAATAAAAATAAATCTCTAGGGTGCCTTGATTGAGAGATGAAAGCCTGAATTTATAGAGAATCCAAAGAGAGACCAAAGGTCAAGATTGATTAATTATGAGTGGTTGAGATTCCTCAAGAGAAAGCACAATCCAGGTCAATTGAAATGATTGGGTGCTTTGATTCAGTTTCAGAGGAGATAAGATTGAGTTGATCTTGAGATAAATTCAATATAGCTTGATTTAATGCATTTGGATTATAAGTTTGAGTTTGCATTGGAGATAAAATCAATTAATTTCATGCATTTGAGATAAAAAAATCAGTTAATTCCATGCATATTTCTTTTATTTGCGCAAGATTTATTTTATTTGAAAAACCCTTTTCAATGCAACTGAATCTTTTTCCTCAAGATTGCTTTGAGTTTAAATTTAGAGAAAATGATTTATTCAATTTAATTCCTTTTCTAAGATTTCTCAAGTTATCTCAAATTAGAAAAATAAATATCTCAAGTTGATTTCTTTTCTCAATTTAATTCCCTTTTTTCAAATTAATTCATTTTTCCAAATTAATTCCTTTTTGATGTTTTAATGGTAAATTTATTTATTAATTAAATAAGCTAGGATATTTAATTAAACAAGTAGGATAATTGATTAAAATGATTTACTTGGAATGATTAATTAATTAAATAAACATTTAATTAATTTAGAATGATTTATTTGCCATGTGACATTGATGATTCATGAATTAATTTATTAGATGCTCAAGATTGATTTAACTGCCTTTGGTTAGGACCTTGGTGATGTAGTCGATATTAGGGGCCCATGGTTTAGATGACCATTTTTAGGGTATTACATTTTCTCCTCTTTGAATTGATGTGCGAGCAGTGCATTGATTTAAAGAATAGTTGATGTCAAATAGATATTAGTTCTCAGCTTGATGGATTAAAAATTGATGAAGAGCGATATGTTCAACTTGATTTGAAGTGATGAAACTAAATAGATTGATTAAAGCGATACTGATCCTGAACTTGATTGAACTAGGACCGATGAAGAGCGAGATATCGATCTTGAACTTGATGGATCAAGAAACGGGTATCGATCTAGAACTTGATTGAACTAGAATCGATTGAGCAAAGAGAAAATACTGATTCCGAACTTGATTGAACAAGAACCGATTAGCGAAATAAAATGTTCATCTTGAGTTGATGTGATGATACTAAACACTAATTTGAAGATTTATTGAGATGAGGATAAAAACTGATATGCCCCTAGAGATTGTTTTTATTTGACATTGAAGAATCTCAACTTGATATGATGCGATGTAGTTAAGATGCCCCTAGCAACAAGGTTTTAGTTGATTTGATTTGATTGATATTTGATTAATCTTTGATTGAAAAGATTTTCTACTCGACTTTTTGATGATGTAATCACTGATAATATTGATGTAATAAGTATGCCCCCTCGAGAGCAAAATCGAAAGATGGCGAGATACCACAATTATTTGAGGCAATTCGAGTGATAAAAAGATTTAGCAATGATAATTTGAGCACGAAGAATGATTTGAGGTAAATTTAAGGAATTCTAAGCTAATTGGAAAATATTTGAGAGCAGAGTGATGCAAAGATTGACGTGTTGATGAATGTAACAAGTGGTCAACGTTGTGAGAATTTGACTAGAAAAGTGACGTCAGATTTTGATCCCGAAAATGGACTCAGGATGGTTAATTTAGCTAGGGGTATAGATTTTGTGTCAATCAAAGAAAGTTTGAAAAAATGTTGATCGTTTCAGATTCAAGGTTCATTCAAAGGAAAGCAAAAGTAAAGTTATCATGCTGAAATTTCTTGAAATGCACAAAGCTTAGTATGAATGCAACCTAAAACTTTAGTCATTGGTTTTGTTATGCTATTTATCATTACTCAGCATTTTAAAATATCAGAGATAGACATAAGCACCAAGGCACAAAGGGCCAGGTTGACCTGAATGTCATGTCCTTTTGATTTAGCAAGCGAACATAAGCATCCAGGCAGAAAGAGCCAGAATGACCTGAATGTTTCTTACGTGCAAACACACCAGACAAAGAAGAGTTCCTTCCTTTTCATATGCAATATTGATTATCTTGTCCGCAATGACCCTTTTATCGTTCATATCCTAGGACAGATTAAGCATGCATCCAGATTGCATAATAAAGCAATTTACTCAAAATAGACAAGAAAATGGTTCCAACCTCCCTGTAGCATACAAATAAATGGAGTCAAGGTATGTATGGAAATTTCACCTTGATGTTAAGGCACTTATCACAGACACCCAACTTATGAGATGTTTCCAGATCTTCTAAATTATTCCTACAAGCATAAAACAAAGAAAAGTATTATGCCCCTAGTCCTTGTTCCTCTTAGTCAAGATACACTTCCTTGAGTTACTCAAAGGGAATAATAAACAAAAACCAATTTAAAAGAAAACATACAAAGAAATTTTTAATCGTATCTCAAACAATTTTAGTGATTGTTTTCATTGTTCTTGTTTTGTTTGCTTACTCAGTGGTAAAACCTTGCAGTGTTTAGGAGACAGGTAACTGACTCGGATTGGATGACCTGGTACTACTGACCAAAAGATGACTTGGTTAAACTTCTTAGGACATTTAGATTGATCCGTCGATTACCCTAAGACTAGGACGTTGATCAGTTTCAAGCCATGAGGGTTCTACAAGAACCAGGGTGTCACAAAAGCGACTGAAAGATATGTACAAGCTAAAGCACAGATACAAGAAAGTGGGAAATAAAACAGGAAATGCCAAATTTGCATTGATAGATGGAACACTTCAGTACAAGAGGCGCATGTTTACCAGGTTTTCACCTTCTTGGCAGATATTCTCTTTTTTTTTACTACCAAGGTCCCTGTTTACCAGGTTTCACCAAGGCATTTGATTTTTTTTGTTTTTTTCTTCTTTTCTTTTAATTTTTTTTTTTTTTTAGGACTTTTTATGATTTTTTTCAGGACATTTTAGTTGTACAGGTTCGTGGAGCAGAGAATGCTAAGTGTAGAATTTCTTCAAGTGGATGGTGTTGATCGGTTCACGGAGTTGTTCTCCTTCCAATATTGAGAGTTGATAAGCGCCAGAGACAAAGACTGCAGTAACAATGTAGGGACCCATCCAGTTGGGTTCAAACTTCCCTTTTTGTTCCCGATGTTGTTGATATTTAGGATTCTCTCTCAAAACAAGGTCACCAACCTGAAATTCTCTATGTCAAACTTTCGTGTTATATCCCCTAGACATTATCTTCTGATAAGCTCTCAGATGATCGAACGCCACTTGTCGACATTCATCCAGCAACTCAAGTTCTTGCAATCTAGATATTATGCAATCTTCATCAATGATAGGACCGTGCAAATAAACTCTCAAAGAAGGAATTTCAACCTCAATAGGCAAGACTTCTTTGGCCCCATACACCAAAGAAAAAGGTGTAGCTCCAATAGGTGTTCTGATGCTCGTTCTATAAGCCCACACCATCGGATTAAGCTGCAGATGCCAATCCTTTCCATATTTATTGACTTTTTTGTGCAAGATGGTCAACAAAGTTTTGTTAGATGCTTCAACCTATCCATTACCTTGAGGGTAGTCTATGGAAGACAATTTTTTTCTTTTATTTTGAACTTGTCACAAAGCTCGTCTATATCCTTGTTTTTGAACTGCCCCCCATTGTCAGTTACAATTGAGTGGGGGATTTCATACCTGCAGCTGATGCAGTTAAGAATGGACATAGCCACTTGTCTGCCAGTTGCTTTGATTAGCGGAACTACTTCAACCCACTTAGTGAAGTATTTAGTGGTAGTTATGATAAACTTATGTCCATTGGATGATGAAGGACAGATTTGTCCAATGAGGTCAAACGCCCATTGTTGAAAAGGCCAAAGTGTGATAAAATGTATTAGCTCCCTTGTTGGAGCCTGTATGAGATTTCCATGCAGCTGACATTCCTGACAAGTTTTAGAAAATTTTACAGCATCTTTTTCCATACATGGCCAATAGTAGCCAACCTTTAGCAGATTCTGAGCTAGAGTTAAACCATTTGAGTGAGATCCACAAATACCTTCATGGACTTTAGATAACACACGTTGAGACTCTTCAAGTTCTAGACACCTAAGAAAATTACTATCTAAACCTCGCCTATGTAGATCGTTAGCAATGATGACATATCATGAAGCATTATAGATCAGGTTTCTTTTCTCATTGCGAGTAAGGTTATCAGGGATGATTTGGTCATGTAAGTAGGAGTAGATATGGTTATAGAGAGATGAGTCATGCCCAATGATAGAACAAACCATCTGGGAATCAGGGGAATCATAAGCAGGATAGCGAAGCTCTTCCACTAGGAACTCATAACGGAACTGTGTTTCTTATAGTTGTGATATAGATGCCAATGTAGCCATAGCATATGTTGCTCTATTTGTTGATCTAGGAATCTGCTAAAATTAAATAAAGACAAAGTATTTCTTAAAGTCATCAACCATTCATTTATAGGGCATCAATTTTTAATCCTAATTTTGATACACATCATTGATCTGGTTAAATATCAGCTGAGAGTCACCATAGATGTATAGCTCAACAACTTTCCATTCAATAGCTAGTTTGATTCCATTCACCAAGGCTTCATATTCTGCAATATTGTTGGTACAAAGAAAAAGTATCTTGTACACCTTTGGAATTGAGTATCTCTGAGGAGTAATAAAAAGGATCCCAACACTAGAACCTTGTTGAGTAAAAGATCCATCAAAGAACATTTTCCAGGATTGCTGAGTAAGATGCATTATGGATTCATCTAGAAATTCTATGTTCAGAGGTTGATTATCTTCAAGCGGAGTGTCGGCAAGTTGATTTGCAATGACTTGTCCTTTTATAGCTTTGTGTTCTACATACTCAATGTCAAATTCTATGAGTATCATAACCCATTTAGCCAATCTGCCTGTGAGTGTTTCTTTGCTTAGAAGATATTTCAGAGGATCAATCTTAGCAACTAGTTTTGTAGAATGTGCCAGCATGTAATGTCTCAATTTCTATGAAGCAAAGACAACTACCAAACAAGCTTTCTCAATGATAGTGTAATCCATCTCACAGGACACAAACATCCTCCTAATATAGTATATAGCTCATTACTTGTTTCTCTCATCCTGTTGAGCCAAAAGTACCCCTAGTGATGTGTCAGTAGGTGATATATAGAGAATCAAAGGTTTGCCTTGAATCGGTGACATCAAAATGGGTGGATTGGAAAAATATTCCTTGATCTGTTTCAGGTGTTGTTCACATTCTTCATCACAGTTGTATGTAACTCCTTTCCATAATGCTTTCATGAACGATTGAGACTTATCTGATAGCTAAGAAATGAAGTGCCTTATTAATTGGAGCCACCCTTGTAGAGTTATCATTTGACTTACATTCTTTGGAGGTGGCATTTTCATTATAGCTTTAACTTTATCTGGATCAACTTCAATCCCTTTTGCTGAAACAATGTATCCTAGCAGTTTGCTAGATGTAACTCTGAATGCACATTTCTTAGGATTTAGTCTAAGTTTAAACTTTTCCATTCTATCTAAGATTAGACCCAATTCTGAGAGATGTGTCAATCTTTTCATAGTTTTGACCAGGGTATCATCTACATAGTCTTCCATGTTTTTGTGCATCATGTCATGAAAGATTGTAGTTACAACTCTTTTATAGGTAGAACCCACATTATTTAAGCCAAAGGGCATGACATTACAAGAGAAAGTTCCCCAGGCACATGTGAATGTTGTTTTCTCTTGATCTCTAGGTGCAATTTTGATTTGATTGTAGCCGGAAAAGCCATCCATTAGAGAGTACATTTCATAACCAGCAGTCATGTCCAGTATCATGTCAATGTTAGGCAGTGGAAAATCATCTTTTGGACATGCCTTGTTTAAGTCTCTAAAATCTGTGCAAACACATATTGATTTATAAGGTTTTGAAATAGGGACAATGTTGGATATCCACTTAGCATAATCAATTGCTCGGATGAATCCTGCTTTGAGTAATTTCTCTAGGTCAGCTTTAAGAAGAAATGCAACATGATGAGGATGCATTTTTTGGAGTTTTTGTTTGACAGGTTTGACAGCATGAGCAATAGAAAGATGGTACATTATAAGTTTAGGATCCAGACCCGACATATCATAATATGTCCATGCAAAGTTGATCTTTTTCTCCATGAAGAAATCAGTAAACTCTTTCAATTCTTCTGCTGATAGGGATTGAGCCACATGTATTATATACGAAATTTTCTCTGTTCTAATGTTCACTGATTGTGTAAGTTCAATCAGTACCGATGATCGCTCTTGAAAGTGATCATGCAGAATATCAAGTATCTCATCTTTAGGTGCCTTAGAGAGGTTTTCACTGTCAAATATGTCTTTTATTTTTACTTTTTTCTATTCTAATACCGCCATAGTGTGGTTTTCGCCATCAGAACACGTATTTTTCTTTTTTTGATATTTGAGACTAAGATACTTGACATCCGCTTTTGTCATGTTCACACTTTGTTCATTGATGGAGGAGTTCATGGGTTCAACTGTATTAAGGTAACATGCTAAGGCATAGTCATTGGAAAAAGTAGGGATATCCATGGGTTGGTCTTGTAGAGTACATCAATAAGCTCAGGGTATACTAGGGATAAAGATTCAACAAGTTCAAGGGAATTCATAGTATTGTCATCACAACCGTGGATCGTCAAGTTGAGTTCTAGAAGACTACCTTGTGGTAGTGTCTTGAGACCAGGAAGATTCATAACATTATTATCAAAGCCTACATTAGCGTTTAGAGAATCTAACCTAGCAGACCTACCACTAGACCCTTCTCCTACTTCAGACTGAACTACATATTATGGTTCAACAACAATATCTTCTTCAGACAGAGGTTCAACATTCATGACAACGTAGTCATAGTTTGGTGTTGAATAGGTAATGCCATAGATGGATCTTATTTTAGGTTGATCAAAGTTAGAAGATGAAGCATTTGACTCCACTTCAAGCAACTCAGTGAAAGAATGTATGGTATCAATATCGACATCTTTTATGCTACAAGTTCCTTCTTGTTCTGATTCATTGATCACCTGTAGTTGACATATCTGTTCACATAGCCTTGATGACTCTGCTAGTTTCAATCTTCTTTCCCATTCAGCTTCATTTGGACTGATGACCGATCCTGCTTGACTAGCTTCCAGTTCTTCAATTGTGTTCCCATACCTGATTTGTTTTGACTCAGTAGATGGAGATACAGTAGGTGAGTGATTTTCATGTGCTTTCTCTTTTCTTAGTTGTTGCTCATAAGCTTCTTGTCTTTTAGTCTAACTTTCTCTAGTTCTTGTTGTAGCTTCATGTGGGATATTTCTTGTGCTTCATTTATAATATCACTGGGTTCTTCAAGATTTTCTTCAGTATCTGATAAAGGTTATGGACCCCATTCATACTCATTTGAGTCTATTTCAGAATCTTCTTATAGTATTATTCATGTATATGTGACAAGAATGTTTAATGGTGCAAACATTTCTTTGATTCTTTCCACCCGTTCTCTTATTTCTTCTGGAATTTTGACTTTTGGTTTTCTTCTTGTTGGTACCTTTGGAACTTGGTTATAAGTTGATTCTTCTCTTTTTATTTCTAGTTCTTCATATTCTTTCTCATATTCTTCCAAAGTTTGTTGTCTGTTTACTTCCCGTGATGCTTGATGTAGTGTCTTCTTCCTCCACTTAGGCTGTTGATAAGTATTTTTATTTTATTTTATGACACATCTGATGGTATCCAAGTCCAGTTTTGTCATTTGTAGACTTAATCTGTAGCTTGATGGGTTTGATAATTCCTTCTTGAGACTTTCCTAGAGGACCTGTACTTGAATACCCCATGCGTTGGATTATCTTATATCTTTTACAATATTGTTCAGGGGAAATTTCATAGTGTCGCACTTCTCTATCTTCATTTTCTTCTCTAAATAGCTGTAGACACCTAAAATTGTCATGTCTAATTAAATAAATATTTTATTTATTTAATTATCTAAGCTTAATTCTTCTATTAATTAAATAAATCTTTATTTATTTAATTAATTCATTTATCCTCTTCTAGCCTTATTTCTCATTTAAATAAATACATTTATTTATTTAAATTATCCTTTTCCTAAATTAAATAAATATCTTATTTATTTAATTGATCCCACTTCTTCTATTAATTAAATAAATCTTTATTTATTTAATTAATTCATTAACCTTTTCTACCCATGACACATGTCATTCATCTCTTAATTCATACACTACCTACCCCTTTCATTATTTTATTATTTCTTTTACCTACCCTCTAATCATAGCCGACCTCCTTTTACACCTCTCAATCTTATCCCTCCATTTCATATTGTGTCTTCTATTTAAGGAGATGCTTCCTTCATTATCAAACCCTAATGATGCATCCTAATCATCCTAATGAATCATCTTATACACTTGACTACACTACGATCCTACTTGCAACCACATTTTGTTCTTTGTTGAGCTCTTGTGCACATAAAATCTGAGAGCAAATATATCAAGCAAGATCAATGGAGATAGGAAGAATGGAGATCCAAACCCTATTGGACATGTGATGGTATAATCTTTGTGATTTTATTTGATTTGCATTTTCTTAGGTAATCTTCATATGTTATGGTGGATCTTTGTTGATTGTTAGGCTAGGGTTTTGTGGTTGAATTCATTTAGCCTTTCAATATCATTATTATTGTTATCCATTTTCACCATTTACATTTTGGCATGCCCGGTGGGACTCTTGTCCCTTTTGCATTTAACTTCTTTGTTGCAGATTTTGTATTTTGAAGTTGCAGATCTGACGTATTCGGCAGCATTTTGATATTTTCGCGTCTGCGTACTTTCAGATCGTGTTTTTGATTTTCTGGCGCGTCTGTGACATCTAGATCTGCGTCTGTGTTTTGGCAATATTTTATTTTGTAGGTTCCAGGAAAACACGTCTGTGTTGTAAAGTCGCGTCTGCGTTGGTTTTGGTCGCGTCTGTGTCCAGAAGACGCGTCTGTGTTCTGTAGCTGTGTCTGTGTCTCACAGAACCGCGTCTGTGTCACCCAGTCGCGTCTGTGTTGAAGGTAACCGCATCTGTGTTCACCAGTTTCAAAATTTTGGGTTTTCATTGATTTAGTTTTTCAGATTTTGCATTTAGGGTTTCAGATCTAGTTTATTTTGAGCTAACATTTTCAGATCTAGCTAACAAAATTGGTGCAGCTTGTCTTGAAAGCAAAATCGTTTGGTTGAGGGCCCCTATTTTCACAAAGTCTTTTTGGATTTAAAATCTACCTAACTTGTGTGCTTGCAGGAAGGGGTAATCATTTGAAACAATCCAAACTACTAACAACTCTTTGTTGCAGGTCCTTGGCAAGGGTTTTTGGATTTTTATTGTGTGCCTTGTTTTCATAGACTAGCAAACACTTCAATTGGTACACTAAAATTGAATCATTGTCTTTTGTGTCTTGAGCAATAGGCTCTTTTTATTTAATCTTTAGAGGGCTTGTCTTCCCGTGTGGTCATTAGGACTACTAGTGAGAAGAGAATGACCCAAGTGGTAGCGAGGAAAACCCACCTCTTCCGAACCACTATAAACAAATGTATTCATGGTGAAAACTATGAATAACGTGTGCTGATTAGTTCATACCGACACTATGTCTCCCCATAAACCCGTTTGATCAAATTTATTTGATCAGTTGTAGGGCGTAACCCCTACCGGCTGGGAGCCTTCTGTATTTATAGAGCTGAAAGTGCCACATGTATGGTCACACGAGCGGATGCCCTTACTAGCACCTTTTTGTCTAAGAAGCCCAAATCCTTCTAGTTGTTGGGGCAGGAGGTCGGACCTCTGGTAGCGGCCCACACACATATGGTTCTTAGTAGAGATACAAAGTTCGCCACGGGGAGTTTTCGTGGGGACTGATGCTTGGTTGACCTGAGAAGTGAGTGCCGAGGGTGGAGCCAGTGAGGTCAAGCATCTAAGTATCCGCTCTGAATAGCGTAGCCTCGGGGGTAAAACCCCATGTGGGATCAACAACTATTGTCTTGGCCAGCCATAAGAATTGTGCTTGACTTATTTTAAACATTCAAACATTCAAAACCAAACAGCAAACCATTGTGTCTTTTGTGTCTTCAAGTGTATGCAAAACATTTTTACATCAAACAACACACTTTTCTTGGAGTCATTTTGAGTCTAGACACTTGCAAACATTGGGTCTTCATCAACACTATGTCCTCTTGTCACGAAAAACAGTCAAACAGTTAGATTTGGTCACAACAAAATGACTTCATAGATTGGAAAAAATTGCACAAATTTTACAGAAATGCGTTTGTGTTGGACATAATAGCGTCTGTGTTGTATAACTGCATCTGTGAAGGGCAGAATCGCATCTGTGTTCCAACAGTCAATATTACACTTTGCAAAAAAATCTCAGAAACGCGTCTATGTTAAACAGAGCCGCGTCTGCGTCAGGAAACCGCATCTGCGTCAGGAAACCGTGTCTGTGAAGTATACAGGCACGTCTGTGTCCAGAATTGAAAAACTGTTACAGTCTAGCAAACAAACACAGTCAGTTTCGGATTTCTTGAGCTTCCTAGGTCATTTCTCCAGGGTTTCATTTAGCATTCAACCTGTCTTTGGGTCTCACAAAATCCATCACTGCTTCACATCTCACTTTACATTCACAATTGTCTAAACTTGAGTCAAAAGGTCACTTGCTTGTCCTCATCATACTTTGTCAACACACTACATACAACAACACTTTGCTAAGTGGTCCCTCATCAAGGTTTCTTACCTTTGGGTCTCATTTGGTCTTACTTAGAGTTAAGGTCAACTTACCTCATCAAGAGAAACTATCCTCTCTTTGGAAGTCACACCTACTCTACTACATACATACTTGGTCTTACACTTTGGACATTGCAAGTACACTTCATATTCATTTACATTTCATCCAACTCTTGGTCTTCCATACTCTTTCCATTTTTCATCTAGTCTCACACATCTTGGTCAATACCTAGTTCATGGTTGAAACCCGTCTTCAAAAATCTAGGAGAGAAACTAAAGAGGCTCAAGAGTCTGCAAACATGAGTTCTTATGAGTATGACAATGAGATCTTTTTCAATTCTGATCATACTACATTACCTGACATGGATGCCTATAGAAACATTCCAAATTTTGAGAACATCGACACTATAAACAACTGTAAAGCGTAAAATCGAACCCTAGGTGTTCCCCTACTCCAAGGAGAGAGAAAGGAGGTCACTAGGATTGACGGTTTTCACTTAGGAGAGACTTTACATTAAAAAGAGGGGTTGAAACTCACAAGATCCAATCCCATACAATGCAAGATTGAATTCTAAATGAGTTTTAAGGGTTGAGACAGCAAGGATACCCTCTTTTGTAAAGAATGTAGATAGAAGGATTGAACTAGGAGTGTATGTAAAAGTAAGAAAGATTCACTTGTAGATGGAGATAGGGACACGCTATGGACCTGAAATTAGTAGTAAAATGTCGAGACGATGCTGTCCTGCAAGTTTGAACGAAAGTTGACGGGACGATGGTGCCCGGAGTGCACATGATCCTCCGAAAAATCTGCGAAACGAAGGGGGATCTGTTCGTCTCTGCACAAGGATTCCAGATCTTCAATTACAGCTGCGTACCTGCAACCTTGTTGTAAGAATGTTTGTATTCTTACATGCGAAGGTGTAATGATGTTGTATGTTGTATGTTGTAGGTGATCTCCTCTTCAATGGTTGAATCCTTGTCTTGAATGCAACACCTAGCCTTGAATGGAAACCTATAATGCTCAATTGCTTGAAGGAATGCTTGAATGCTTGAATGTTTGAATGTTTGAATATTTGCCTATCGCTTCCGCCTCTTGCACACATATGTTTTTCCTCCTCCTTTTTTCCCTCCCTCCCCTCTTTGGGAGGGGAAATGTAGTTTATATACTTGTCAATTAGGGTTAGGAGACTGATTTTTTCGACCTTAGGCCGACCTAGGAGCATTATTTTCCAAATTGCAAACTTGAAGACCCGATGCCCAACAAGAGACCGAGCCCAAAATAGGGCTAGGGACTAGGGTGTTGGGCGCCATGGTTCCACCTCCCGGGACAGCAGGGTGCAAGGAGGATCAGGCCAAGGTGCAGAAAGATGCAGTTTTTGATGTCGTAAACAGGTCTCGGGGTCTCCATTCAGGTTCAACGTTGTGCCGCCATCATGAAGACCCAAATGCAGTCGAAATTGCAAGTGTCGCAATTTTACGATGCTACATTTAGCCCCCACTTTAGCGGGAGTATAAGCATATGCCCATACTTCCGATAAAGTACAAGGAAACAACATTGAAATATTTTCACCATGTCAAGGAGGCAAGATACACCAAGCCCCCAGTGGACTAAGGATCTTACGACTTTGATTGACAAAGTAAAAGGGAAGATCATGAGGGAGAACCATGACTGTCAGTAGTAAGGTTCCCTCACTATGAGTCATGCAAGAATAATACCAAAAATTTTCAAGGCAAAGCTAAGTTCGCCAAGAAATTTTTAAGAATCTTGAAGAGATATGAACGGAGTGTATGCCCCCTACGTTAAAGTGATCGCACACGCCTCATCGGGGGTGATTGCTTTAAGGTAGTGATACACATAAGAAATGAGAAGGGAAAGGAGCATGTTATCACAAAGATTTAGCCCCCAAGTGTGAGATAAACCCAAGGATAATAGACACAAAACACAAAGCACAAGGTGACTTTGCTTTCCTTGGGGTCAGTATGCTGTATGATAATTCATGTATATCATATGTATGTATGCATAATTGTTATTCATTCCCTAATCAAGGAAGGTCACCTGGAAGAAAGGAACACATGTGTCTTTTGAGTCAACATGAGAGAGACCAAAAGAGATCTCAATGCTTTGCATCGTCCTCAAGTAGACAACACTAAGGACAACAAATAGAAGAATGAGAATAACACATAGAAGAAGTAACAAAAGAGATCAAGAGAGGAGGAGAGAGTCTGCTATGCTAATGAACTAGTCTAGCATGTCGTCCACCCCCCGATCTTGCTGATCAATATTTCGGGAAGGCAGGAAACACGCTAGAGGAAGAACATCCAACACAGCAGATGGAGCTATCACAAGATCCAAACAAGGGCTATGTTCATGTTCCAAGCCACGTTGTTCTTGTCTAGGAGCTAGGATAAGTGCTTTAGAAAATTCGTTAGATAAATGGTTATCAATATCAACATATTCATATTCACTATCAGAAGAAAGAGGAGTAACATTTTCATCATGAATAACATTTTCATCTATATCATCATCAAGATTTATAAAAATAGGATCTTTAACTCGCACAGGATCAAAACCATCATGCATCTTATGTTTAGAAGATTTTGACTCAATTTTCGACTGAGGAGAAAATGGAATAATACTAGCTGAAGGTGTTTTTGGGGATTGCAAAGTTTGAGAAGCAGCTGCACGAGCTCTAAGACGACGCTTTCGTCAGCGTTCATGCGCAGAATGATTTCATCTAGTCTTAGTAGGAAGTTGAGAAGATTGAGGAGGAGGAATGTTCTCATCCTTATCACTTGGGTGTTTAGGTTGTGGTCTCTTAGGTTGGACAATAGGAGAAGAGGAAGGTCTCTTCTCTCTATAAGAAGGAGGAGGAGGAACTGCTCCATATAAAGGAGGAATATCTGGTTTAGGAAGGAGGCCAAGTCCTTCATGACGAGGAGGTATAGGTCTACCTTTAGAAAATTTTATTAGACATAGACATAGTCACATCCATAGGGATGGGTTGGGAATCTTCTTGAGGAAAGACATTAGTTTTATCTTTTAAAGGAAGAACTTCCTTCTCAAGAATGATAGGAATATCAAGTTTGGGTGTTCTAGGTTCACTTAGAGATAGGATCATATCTTTTTTCCACTTTTGATAAGATTTGAAAAGATAATCACTTCGCAGTGGAAGAGATTGAAATTGTTTAGGCAAAAAATAATCAATAGGAATGCTAGAAGTTCTTTCAGCTGGTTTAAAGAGACTATGATTGACAGTAACAACTTCACCATTATGGGGAAATTTCAAACACTTGTGAATAGGAGAAGCAATAGCTTTCATGGAAGATATCTAAGGATAGCCTAGCTTCACACGAAATTGTTCGGATGATGGAATAATAGCAAAGCTCACATCGAGGGATTTGTTATGGACCTCAATAGGTAATGTAATAGAACCAATTGCAGGAGAAGAAAATGCATCAAATAATTTCACAACCACATTTGTTTTGTCATAGATCACTTGATTCAATTGCAAAGTAAAAAGAAACTCTTTAGTAATGACATTAACCATACGAGAAGGATCAATAAGCACTCCATGGCAAGGTGTATTCTTGACTTTTGCAACTATATATAAAGGACCATCAGGTGCCCTGATAGTTTCACTGGAATCAAATGTGATGGAAGGTTCTTTAGGGATTTTCTGCTGCTCTACAAAGTTAATCACATTCGGAGTCATAGACATAAGACCATCAGGTGAGAAAGAGGAATCATTAGTCTCAATCACATTAGAGGTATGAGAAGGTAATGGATGAGTAAAAATCTTAAGATTTTGGTTAGGAAGAGCTACAGATGTGTTGCCTTTATCATTCACACCTGAAACAGAGATAGTATTATTATCAATCAAATCTTGAATTTTACCCTTTAAAGCAAAACATTTTTCAGTATCATGCCCAGGTTGACGATGAAATTGACAAAAAGATTTGTTATCAAAGTAGGGTGAATTAATCTTTGTAGGATCTATTTGCTTTATAGGAGGGAGGGTAAGCACATTTTGTTCCAATAACTTATTTATAATACTATGCAATGATTCATTCAAAGGAGTAAACTCTCTTTCTTTCTTGAAAAACTTAGAAATAGGAGGCACACCTGATGCTGCATTCACATTGTTGTTGGTGATGTTTTCATTGAACTTAATGAACCCTCTGTTCGGTTTAAAATTCACAAATGGTTGTTGACTACTATCACCCTTATCACTCAGAGCCATAGGATTTGCTTGTTCCATCTGACTCACAGTCAGTTGATAATTGTGAAGAGTTGCGCACAACTGTTGGAAAGAAGTAAACTCAGAAAACAAAAGTTTTTCTCTAATATCTTTTTGTAAATTAGAAATAAAGATTCTTTGAATATCATTATCAGGTACTGGAAAAGAAATTTGAGCACATAAATGCTTATATCTACCAATGAAATCAGTCACTTTTTCTTTAACACCTTGTTTACAATGCATTAAATCAATCAAAGTAACTTTAGGACTTATATTGTTTTGAAATTGTTGAATAAAAGCATCTACAAGTTGTTGGATAGAATAGGAAGGCAATGAGCAATACCATTGTAGAGCCTTATCTCTTAATGTTCTAGTAAATAGTTTTGCAAGCAACCTTTGGTCATGAGCAAAATCGGTACATATTGTTTGAAAGGTCTTAACATGTGTTAGAGGATCACCTTTACCATTATAAAGCTCCAACTGCGGGATTTCAACATGCTTAGGGGGGATAGCCTGAACAATGTCAAGAGAAAGTGGGCTCACAACATCAAATGTGGGCACACTAAACTTAGATTGATTCATAGAGGCAATTTGTTGCTGTAAAGAAGAGACAGTTTGTGCAAGATTGTTAATGGTCGCTTCAGTCGAAGAGTTCATATTAGACATGTTAGATTGTGATGGAGGTATTATGTTATTTAAAGAAGGTATTGATTGAGAGTAAGGTGGCGAGACACTATGATAGTTAGTCATAGGAGATGATTGGAAAGAAGGAACACTACAAGGAGGAATGGAATGGTTAAATGAATTGCCCCCTTGCGTCATGTTCATTTGTGGAGATGTAATAGGGACACTCATTGAAGGAATGAATGAAGGAGTCGGATTGAATTAAGGAAGAGGGTTGATTGAAGAAGAAGGATTGCCCCCATGACTGGTGATCATAGGTGGAATGTTTTGCATTGAAGCAGTCATTATGTTTGATGTAAAAGTAGGTATACTAGCAATAGAAGTTGTCAAAGGGGTAGAATGATTGACTTGAGTAGGAGGTTGTGTATAACCTAAAGTTTCGGCACAACTCTTCATAGGTGTCACATTCGAATCCACGATGTGTGCAATACTACGTAAAATATCAATTCCATTCTTATCACTTTGAACCATATGTTTTAGACCCTCAATTAATGAAAGAGATTGACTATCGGGGTATTCTTGAGACATCCATTGCTGAAAATCATCAAATTGGTTATCCAATTTCGAAAGTTATTCTACAGAAACCTCATGGAGAGCTTCTTCATCATTAAGAGGATTAGAGGAATTACCCATGTCCTCATTAAAAAGGCCATTCAAATTAGGTTCCATCTCCTCGGTAATTAAACCTTAGAAAGACTTAATTCTAAGGCTTTGTCTAACGGGAATAGTGTAAGTAGGGCTTATTGTTGTAAAACTCATGCACTAGAGAGAGAGAGAAGATTTTGAATTTTGAAAATAAAGTTGGCGAAATTGAGCAATGAGATAATGATAATCCAATTTGAATTTTGTGAAAGAAGAGGGAAACACAACTTCCAAGAAAGGTAGGCACAATTGAAAATTAGGGCCAAGGGGGTAGCACTTAATTTTAATTGTTATCTAGAAAATTAAAATCTTGAATTTTGAATTTATTTTCGAATTTAGAGGTAGCAAATTTCAATAAAATCAGCCAATCTCCTAGATTTAAGCTGTTAAATGCAATCATGACAATCTCCCGAAGTTTCAAAAAAAATGTCGGGGACCGTGGCGAACGGAGTGCACACGGTCCTCGCAACTTTTTTCGAAATTTTCAGGGATGAAAGTTATGATGATTTTAAAGCTAATCTGAAAAAATTGAGTGATTTTACGATCTGTAGATAGGCCAAATTAAAGTTGCAATCTCAAAATTGAACCCTACCAAGATTGTTGAAAAATGCAAAATTTGAATTTTGAAAAGGAGAGGGAAACTGAAATTTTGAATTTTAAGATTTTAGAAGGAATACTAAAAGCAATGCAAACTTTGAAATTTAAAAGTTGACTCAATTTCATGCAAAATTCAAATTTGAAAGTGGAAATCAAGGTTGTTGCAATTAAACACTTAATTTCAAAAGTCACAAATTGCAAAAAAAATTGAATAAAGCATTGAAACTTCGAATGAATGCCAACACACTTTTCAGATTTAGGATTGTAAGAAACACAATTTTAACACAAAATTTCAATTTCAGCAATTTTTGAATGATTAAAAGCCTTAATCCAAGCAATCACTAGACCAACTTTGACTTTAATTTTGAAAGTGTTAGAATTGATGAAATTAGCCAAGATTCTGGATTCTAGTAGAAAAATACAGTAAGATCCAGCTCCCGAAATTTCAGAAAAAATGTCGGGGATGATGGCGCTTGGGGTGCACACGGTCCTCGTAACTTTTTTCAAAATTTTCAGGGATGAGAGATATTATGATTTTGTTGCGGAATCCAAAGTTACAGCTGATTTGGAGGTGTTTTGATCAGTGAAATCATCAGTCAAAGGTTGAATCAAGAGGATTTTAAAAATTAGGGTTTTGACACTTAACCACTTAATTCTCAGAATTAAAGGACAAATATGATTTGACAATTTTCAATAGAAGGGTAGATCTGAAACAAGCATTAACAATTACACATTTCACAAGCTCAATTACTAAAAGGAAAATTTAGGGTTTTTATGCAATTAACCTCTAAAAATTTGCAAAAGATCAAACATGGAAATGTAATTAAGGAAGCAAAATTTTTTCAGATCTAACCATGAATAATCGGAATTAGGATGTTTCACGTCGGGTTCACCAAAATGTAAAGCGAAAAATCGAACCCTAGGTGTTCCCCCACTCCAAGGAGAGAGAAAGGAGAAAGGAGGTCACTAGGATTGACAGTTTTCACTTAGGAGAGACTTTACATTCAAAAGAGGGGTTGAAACTCACAAGATCCAATCCCATACAATGCAAGATTGAATTCTAACTGAGTTTTAAGGGTTGAGACAACAAGGATACCCTCTTTTGTAAAGAATGTAGATAGACGGATTGAACTAGGAGTGTATGTAAAAGTAAGAAAGATTCGCTTGTAGACAGAGATAGGGACACGAGATGAAGCTACGGACCTGAAATTAGCAGTAAAATGTCGAGACGATGCTGTCCTGCAAGTTTGAGCAAAAGTTGACGGGACGATGGCGCCCGAAGTGCACATGGTCCTCCGAAAAATCCGCGAAACGAAGGGGGATCTATTCATCTCTGCACAAGGATTCTAGATCTTCAATTACAGCCGCGTACCTGCAACCTTGTTGTAAGAATGTTTGTATTCTTACATGCGAAGGTGTAATGATGTTGTATGTTGTATGTTGTAGGTGATCTCCTCTTCAATGGTTGAATTCTTGTCATGAATGCAACACCTAGCCTTGAATGGAGACCTAGAATGCTCAATTGCTTGAAGGAATGCTTGAATTCTTGAATGTTTGAATGTTTGAATATTTGTCTATCGCTTCCGCCTCTTGCACACATATGTTTTTCCTCCCCCTTTTTTCCCTCCCTCCCCCCTTTGGGAGGGGAAATGTAGTTTATATACTTGTCAATTAGGGTTAGGAGACTGATTTTTCTGACCTTAGGCCGACCTAGGAGCATTATTTGCCAAATTGCAAACTTGAAGACCCGATGCCCAATAAGAGACCAGGCCCAAAATAGGGCCAGGGACCAGGGCGCTGGGTGCCATGGTCCTGAGGGACCAGGGCGCTAGGCACCATGGTCCTGAGGGACCAGGGCACTAGGCGCCATGGTCCCACCTCCCGGGACAGCAGGGTGCAAGGAGGATCAGGCCAATGTGTAGAAAGATGCAGTTTTTGATGTCGTAAACAGGTCTCAGGGTCTTCATTCACGTTCAACATTGCGCCGCCATCATGAAGACCCAAATGCAGTCAAAATTGCAAGTGTCACAATTTTACGATGCTACAACAACAATGCTACACATAATGACAATACAGACAACTTTTCAGTACATTCAGCAGATGTGGAAGAATCCATTATGAATCCCCATTTCAATCGATTGGTTGAGGAAATAATGAGGAGGGATAGACAATAATTTTTACAAATGATGGCACAAAGTGGAGCCAAGATACCTCATTATTTTGACATGTCTCAAATAATGGAAAATCAACCTTTGCAACAACCTCACTCCAACATGTATCAAAGGAGACCTAATAGTGGAGAAAATAGAGGACCACATATGGTACCTGAATCACCATCAGCTTTGCTTCAAAAAACCAGAGGTCCCACATACACATGGTCAAACATATGATACTCACCTTCGCAAACCACTATGGAAGTCTTATGGAGAGAAATATGCTCAATCACATAGCAATGCTAAGGATCAACCACCAAAGCAATTGGATATTCAAAGGCATGCTCAAAATTTGGACACAAGGAAACCCCGCGTCAGATTTGGGGGCAATACAATAGAACATGACATGCCTGTAGAGTATGGTATACATGCACAAAATAGATATGGCGTTCCTCAACATGAATCTATACCAAGTGGTCCATATATGCAACATCACTATAGACCTCCTCCATATGAACATGTGTATGATCAATATCATCCATATATGCAACATGCTCCTCCTCCAATGGGAACCTCAAACATAGGATATGGTCCAAGAAGTCGATCTCCACCTAAGAGCAATTTGGAGCAACAAATTAGGGACTTACAAAAGAAAATGGAGGACATAAATACACCAAAGCCAACATACACAATGAGAGACATATGTTCTTATCCATTTGACAAGAGCATTCCAATGCCTCCTTTTCCTACAAACTTTGTGACGCCTAAATTTGATAAGTATAGAGGAAAAGGGGATCCTAAGGCACACATAAGATAGTTTTTCACAGCCTGCATTGAGGTAGCAGCAGAAGAGACATATTTGATGAGATTATTCCCACAGAGCTTAGGTGATCAAGCTATAGAATGGTTCTCCCAACTACCACCTGGAATTAAGTCATGGGGTGATCTAGAAGAGGCATTTATCCAACATTTCTCCTACAACATAGAGATAGACATATCAGTCACTACTTTGTGCAACACCAAGCAAAAAGAGGGAGAGTCTTTTGCATCATTTTTACAAAGATGGAGAAATCTAGCCAGTAGATGCTCTTGTGAAATTCCACAAAAACAAATGGTCGAGATGT